>NC_056614.1:11923137-12170524 GCF_018340385.1 Cyprinus carpio | reverse complement strand
ATTTTGCGCTGAAATCTCCCCTCCCAGTTTTTTTTTTTTTTCTAACACAAATTCACAAATTAGAGGTCTAGACAATGATGGCAATTCTTCTTTTCTTTTTACTGTGCAGTATCAGAATGAACAACTTTGTGAACACATGTGTCTCTTCCTTATTTTTATGAACAATTAACTGGCCAACCAAAATCTAACCCTGAGTTAATCTAGAGTGGCAAGCAGTGCTTATTCCTGAGTTTACTCTGAGTGCATTCTACTCAATACACTACAAGGGTCACACAGTGGAGTCAGCTGACTTAACCGTCCGTGGCTTGTGTAGTGCAAACACATACGAGCAGGGCCGTCGCAAGGGGGGTGTGAGGCCCTGTGCGAAGTTGACGTGCAGGCCCTCTACAATTTTGTGTGTGTGTGTGAAATGAACGCAACTTTAACATGCATCAGGGGTGCGTTTCCCAAAACCATAGTTGCTAACTAAGTTAGCAACTTTGTTGGTTGCAATGCAATTTCCCATGGCCAACCAACTAGGTTGCTAACAGGTTAGCAGCTATGGTTTTGGGAAACGTACCCCAGATTGATTGTTATGCCGTGCTCACTGACATGCTTGCGCACGAATCACGGTCGCGCACACACTCATAAGGATCTACTGCATAATAATAATAATAATACTAATAAAGCAATTAAATAAAGTAAATAAGAATGCTAAAATAAGCTCTAGGTTTGGAGTTCAGATGCAAAAGCCTCTAAGTGCCATCTAAAATTTTCTTCTAAAATCATTTTCTCATGCTCCTATGTTTATGTTCAGTTATTTTCCTGTAATGGGAAAGAAAAGAAACTATTCCTTGACATTAAACTGAAATTACTGAACTTATACATGGGATCCTGATAAAAACGCTCATTTTAGAAGAAACTTTAAAACGGCACTTAGAGGCTTTTGCATCTGAGCTTTTCATATGAAGTAAGTTCACACTATTTGAAAATAATATTTTATTTTAAAATATGCACATTCACTCTTATTCGTAGGCTATGTCTATAGTCGAAAGTGCGGAGGGCATCGCCCCCTCACCCCCTCACCCAAGATGAGTGTGAAAATAGATTTTAAGTATGAAATATAATGGTTTATTTAAAAAATATAGTTGCCAAATTCATAGGCTTTCTAGCATTAATATGATAATACTATAGCAACAATTAATTACAGTCTGTTTCACAAAGTCACATTTTAATTGTTAGCTACTCTGACACAAATTCCCGCGCAAGCGTTGCAACTAAGAAAGCAGCACTAAGTAAGCTATGAAATATTTTTTTCATGTTTTAATAGAGGGCTAGATGATCGTAGTTTGTTAATTATTTCGCTACATTGTTATTGTTTGTTGCTGTTCAAGTTGTTCTAACTTAAAATGAACTTCCACTGACTTGCCTCGCGACCAAATATCTATCTGTGTGAACCCTGTATTCTAGTTTTGGTAATATCGGTCCGACAAATACGTGAATTTGTCGTGAGGCCCTGTGCGGTCACACACTTGGCACAGCCCTGATCCTTTAAGGGCTGTACTACAGATAAAAATGTCACTTTATCAGTTTAATATTACATTTCAGAGCTTGTAATGTGTTTTGAGAACAATGGTCACACCAAATTATCATGATGTCATCATTAATGGACAGCGCTGGACGAGTTACAAAGAACTGCATTAAATATTCTACTTTTATGTGTATTAGTTTATCGGTAACTTTGTACCCAACAAACATGAGACGTCTATACGACGTGCAGATCAAGTCTAAATTGCGTTGGTCGGTCTGGACCGTATCTGGACGTCTACTTGACATGCAAATCCGGTTCATATCTGGACATCGATAGGAGGTTCAAAATTTGACCGTCCGGCTAAGGATTTTCTTGGACGTCTGTTCAACGTGCAGAACTCATAACTTTTTTTTATATATATATACATATAAACACAACAAAGCAATCCTTTGATTTCTGATTTAAATAGCACATGTAGCAAGAATAATTCTGTTTATTGCAAAAGACTGAAGATATAACTGCCGCCACCCTTTAATTTATTTATTTCTACGTTGAGGATACCGGACCAACGAACGACCTTCACAATGGGACGGAGCGTTAGCGGTTACTTGAAAATTCAAACAGTAACGGTCATCTGAGAACTGTGCTGAGCCAAAGGTAAGAATAAATGTGCTTTTATTCATCGTTTTATCAATCTAATGTTAAATTTCACTTCAGTTTAATATTTCAAATTATTTATTTGGATTATAAAGATTATATATTTTCAAATTCCTTTTTTTGTAATTGTACATATCCCTGTTGGTTAATTTGAGGTGGTCCAAGTTACAGTCTGAGGTAAAATTATGATGATCCTTTTTAACTAAGTTATTAAAATTGGTCACTAAAACAGGTAACTGTAATTTTTCTTGATCAGATAAAGAAACGATTTTAGAAATTTTTTCTACTTTTCAGGACGGGAACAGCAACAAGAGTTTAACTTCTGATTCATAATCTACACACTCCACTGGTGAGTGTAACACCCTAGTGGTTAGTTTTAGTACTGCAAATACAAATACATTCTGTCACTACATTAACAATAATGTAAGATTTTCAAAACTTTATCTTGTGTGAAGTGTTCTTGTATTAAAACAGCCTTTGTCGTGTATCCTGGATGCTCATGCGAGTCTGTGAAATTAGGCACTTTAAATAAAAAAAAAAAACAATTTAAATTACGCTTTGAAATGATTCCCTAAAGACTAAAAATCAGTCTGGCAGTATTTTCTGATCATATGTTCACCACAGAGGTCAAATGAGCATTGTGAAGCTATATTTATATTTATAATAATCATTTATATTTAATTTGTGTTTCAGGGCAGTTCATGAAGACAGATAGATTTTGTGCCGACCAGGACAGTTCCTCCTACCACACCAGACTTTTTATGTATATGGATGCCTGACCACTAGCACTGGACATTTACAACATTTTGGCGCCAGGGATCCCTTGCAGAGAAGATTTTTCAAAGACACCCTCAGAATTACAACAGATTTTAAGGCTTAAAATTATTGTGGGTGGGAGTATAATGAACATAATACTAATTTTCAACATTACAATAAAAAAACACACAAAAATAATCCCCATATAATAATAATACATTTGTTTAATAATACAGCACAATATAGGGCTAAGTTGCACCAGGTCAGGAAAAAACACATAAGTTGCATCCGTATATAAGACACATTTTACTATTAATTTCAGAAATAATTTAAATACTGATAAATAAAACAAACATTAAGAAACTTAAAAACTATAAACACTGTAAAGATTTTATTTTCCCTCACTTCAAATCATTTCAATTGAATATTATTCAAAATAGAATAAAAATAAAAATATTTAGGCCTATGTATAAAATAAAAAAAAATTCTAGTACCATTATTTACAAGCAGTATATCTTTTGTTAATTAAAAACCAAAAACAAAAAAAAAAAAAAAAAAAAAAAAAAAAAAAAAAAAAAAAAAAAAAAAAAAAAGCACTTGCTATCTCAGTTTCTGTGAACCTCATTCTGAAATGTAGAAAACACAGTGGTACAGACAGGCTTGTCACACAGACATGAGAACTATACTTATAGAAACCTGTAAGTGCCCGCTTTTATGTGTTTACGTTTTGCTTAGAATAATTCAGCACATCTCAGAAGATTAAAAAACAAGACGTGTAGTCTGGAAAATATGGTATAAATTATTTTGTTGACCCCTTTGCTTTGGTCCTGAACCCCAGATTGAAAACCCTTTTTTTATTATTATTATTGTGCATGCAGATAATATTTGGGCACATGAACACTTGACTATTGCATGAATAAAGAATACCATCTTTAAGAATTTTATGCTAATTGCAGTTTAAATAAAAATGAAAAAGCTTAAAAAGTTAAACTCCAATAGGTGAACATAATGTGTGGACCCAACTAAACTAAATTGTTTGTTGTTAATTGTTATCCACTGTATAATGAGTGACATTTTCTTTTATTTCATGGTTTTTGTGTGAACACACTGTTTCTTTAAGTTTATTTACAAGTACAAAAAGAAATTGCATTGAAATAAACATGATATTTAATTGAATGCAGCCTTAAGAGTGTTTATTTTGTTCAGAAACAGTATAAATGACGCCCAAATGAGACTTTATAAGACGTTGAAAATAAGTCCAGAAATGACCACATCTGAACGCAATTTTAACCTTCTATAGACGTCCTGTAGACGTCGATATTGGACGTCCAAAAGAAGTCATAAAAACTTTCATTCTGGCGCTTCAGGGGACGTCATTTCAACGTCCGACAAAGACGTTGAAAAGACGTCGATTTGGACGTATGCTCAGTGGGTATATATACCAGACGACCAGATGAAATAGAAACAAACTCAGGAACACACTAGCCTAAACATAAAACATCTTCATAACATCAACATGAGACCAAAAACTGAAGAATCCTACCTGGTCTCATGGCATAAACGTACCTGTGTGCACATTTTAGCGAGACGCGAAATACGTACCAATAAGTAGCCTACGTATCACTGCAGTTTCCAAAAGAAATTAACACTAGAGGCGGTAAAACTCCGACACCTTTTATTCCTTTTCACACAAATTTACAGAGTTTCAATTAATAGAGCGTAATTTTCTCAGAATTACTTGAAGAATATCATGTTGTGACTTCAAAACAATATTAATATGCTGGGAGATCTGAAAACGGATGCTTTTGAACATTAACATCACACATATCCAGCTTCATATCTACGGGTTTTCAGAGGCGGAAGGTTTGTTCGGTAGCTCACGGAGTTCGAAGGTGAGGAGCTCTGGTTCGAATCCCATGTAACCACGGTTCGACAAAGCAGTACAAATCTGTATAAGTTAGTTGAAACGACATCAGCAAATGCGTTTTTATATCAGTTTTGCATTTGTTAACACTATCGGGTAGGTTTAGGGTTGGGTTTGATGTAGGGCATAACTTTTAGCGACGGTCCCCCGATATTTGAATTCTGAACCGACGCAATACATACCAGAAGCAACATAATAAAAACAACAATAACTAAATAAAAAAACGCAATCAAAAACTTACCAAACCTCACTTATAAAACCACTGTTTTAGCGCCACTCAGTGGGCATTTCTCTTTGAAACTGTTGCGAAACGTGCAGTGAGGTACGTAAAAACGGTCTTGCAGAAACGTACCCAGAGGCAGGCGCGCTGGAAGCTGTTTCATGCGGGGGGGGGCTGAGGGCTGGGTTGGAAAATAGTGACGTCCATGTTGTGACTGACGACATGAAATTTCTCTACTAGTCTTCTCCCCTGGCGTGATTGTTACTGTTTTATACACACAAAATGTACTTGATGTACTTGTACTTTGATGTTTTAATAAAATAAATAAATAAAAAAATAATAAAAAAAAAATCTCTGTACTGTTTAGGCTATGTGTTGTAGCCATTAAAGAAAACGGTTTTCATATTTGTTTAAATATTATAGGCTAATGTAATTTTTTTATTTATTTAATCAATGTTTATTATGAAAGTGAGCATGCAGCATGAGAAAGATATGATACATCATGCGCAATAGCCTATGAGACATGGAGTGGGTAAGACATGATTTTGACCACTTTATTGAGTTTTGTTTTGTAGAAAGACTCTGTTTAAAAGATTTTCGTTTTGTATAAATTGTATCTAATTTTGATCAATTTTTATCAACCCATTGCCTGTATTTAATAAAACAAGCAAAATATATTAGCAGACAATGTAATAAGGTGCCGGCACATCACTTGTATTGCACGTGAACTGGACGGAAGCATTCCTGAGGAGGCTAGGTTAGTCTTTTATCAACGAAATATTAAAATAATTAATCATTAGTTTATATCTTATACACTATATCTTAATCTCACATTAAAGACATTGTTATGTCTGTTTTTTATTTTTTAATTTTTTTCACGTTTTTAAGTACAATATTAGGTTAGTCCACAGCCCCCCACCAGGGGGGGCTGATGCTATGACGGGGGGGGGGGGCTGCAGCCCCCGCAGCACCCCCCTTCCCGCGCCATTGCCCAGAGGTACCTATTTTTATGAGACTGGGTTCTGAGGGCTGATATATACTTGCAGGGAGTAATCAAGATAACAGAAGTGGGAGCTAATCAGGTCCGTGTATCTTTTGGTCATTGGATTTTTTGTTTAATATTGAAAGTAGAAAAATGAGAAACGGCTCCTTTTTCGTTTTTAAATTTTTTGCAAAAAACCGAAAAAAAAACAATTTGGCTTAATTTGTAGTTTTTCTTTCAGGTGTTGAAAAATGAATAAACAGCTTGAATATTCGATTTCTACACGTGGGTGGGAATTAAACGCCCCTTTCTGCTGATTGGTCAGACAAAAAAAAAAAAAAAAAAAAAAGATCAAACTGTCATCAGTTCTTCTGCAGTTCTTCGCGGCAGAATACTAGTCCTCTGCTGCTGCTGGGGGGGATTTCATAGCCTACCATATTTTCCTAACTGTAAAGTCACTTTTTATCATGATATATACTGTGATTTATTCTAAAATGACTTAAATAATGCATTTAACGTCAAATAACCTTAATGTAGACTTTTAAAAATAGGCGCATCAAGCAGCCTACTACTAGCTGTGTATTGGTTCATGTTTTGCGCTAAAGCAGTGCATTCTGTTGTTTTCTTTATTTTTCAACGGGACGACATTTTGTAGTCATTTTGAATGTACACAAATAAAAATATGCATTTAACCAAATGACTATAAATGACAACTTATTAAATTATTTCCCCTCTTCAGGAACAAATCCAGGTGAGAATCAACTAATTCTCAATATTAATTAAATAAACTGTTTAGATTGCTGCATATTTCCTGTGCACTTCAATACTTTCTGTTTTATTTAACTAGGATAACTAGTCAGATGTCTTTCTAAAGGCTTATTAGGTCTACCTTCTTTTTTCCGAAACACACACACAAAAATGTCCTGCTTGCACTTACCCATTTAATGGCAGAGAACGGTGACTTTCACTTTTCATTCTTTAAGCGGATGCAAATCTGTCATAAAATAATATGCATCTCGTGGCGTATGCTATATTCCAAACGTTCTGAAGGTATACAGTAAGGTTTGGTGAGAAACAAACCAAATGGCAATTAATTACATTTATGTAAATCTTGTGTTACATTCCTGTATGCGAGTGCACAAGTGTCAGACTAAATCAGACTACAGTTACTTTTTTATAGATTACATATTATTCACACAATAGAAATAAATGATTCATCGTTTATTGATTCTCTCTAATTCCTCTTTTTAATTTTTTTTTTTTTTTTTTTTTTTTTTTTAAATGTTCCTTTCTAAAATAGTCTACCGCTTATATACACTCAGAAAGTCTTCCAGTTTGTGGACATTCACACAGTTATCAGTCATTAATCCGGTGGCTATACAGCATTTGACCAATGGGTTTACAAAAATAATTTCAGGTTTAAGAAGTGTTTCAACATTGCATCAACTACTGATGAACGCATTATTTTTTTTATTTAAATGACCACTCAGTAGGTTAACCATGTATTATTATGTATTATTGAAAGGCTTTTGTCTTTCAAACTCGTTAAAATGCACAAATTCTCATTATTTCTTATTTGCAGACATTCTCAAACTCTTTGTCCTCTGAACCTCTTTTACCTAACATATTTACTTTAAAGGGGTGGTCAATCAGCAATTCTGTAAAAGACAATATCTCCCTTGCGTAAAACTTTGAGCATCGTAACCTTTGCAGAAGTTTTTTATGCTCAAACAGCAACATTACACACTAAAGTCAAAAAAAGTGAAATCATAATCAGTGATCCTTTAAAGTACCCTCTGACATAGAACAACAAACAAATATAAAAAAAAAATAAATCAAAAAATAAAATAAATCATATGATTTATTTTCATTTGAAATTATGTTAATTTTACATTTTTATGATTTAATTACTTTTCAGCCTTTCATTAAACTCTACCCCCAACATTATATTATACGTAATATAATGTTAAATGCACTTCATGTTGTTAATTACAATGAAAGGAATATATTTTCTCACTAATTGTATTTTTACATCATTATGGTACAATATTATCCTGTTTAAATCAGTGTGATAAACCAGTTAGGTCAAAAGTAATCAAAAAGTAATCTAACTATATTACCTAAAACGTGAAATGTAGTGGATTAGTTACTGACTACATTTTTTGTCATGTAATTTGGAATCAGTAACGGATTACAATTAGTAAGTAATCTACCCAGCTCTGAATATACCCAAGTCAAAGCATTACTCTTTCCTTTTTGTATTAGTGTTTAAAATATTTATTTTGAAATAATTAATAATATTTATAATAATAATAATTAATTACTTAATTAAACAAACAAACTTACTGGGGGACCAGGGTAGGATATAGCCTGCCCTGGCATGCCCAGCTGATGCAAAGCATAGAATTTATATCTTCACAGAAGAAAGCCCTAGGCTCTGCCACAGAACAGGTTGTGTCGAGCCATTCATTTGTCTGGTTGTTTGATGAGAAAAAGATTAAATGTAGTTGCAATAAAAAAGTTTAAGAATCTGTACAACTGCTGCTGCAGCAGAGGACTAGTATTCTGCCGCGCGGAACTGCAGAAGGACTGATGACAGCATGGTTTGATATTTTTTTTTTTTGTCTGACCAATCAGCAGAAAGGGGAGTTTAATTCCCGCCCAAGTGAAAAAAAAAATTAAGCCGAATTCTTGTTTTTCGTTTTTTGCAAAAAATTAAAAAAACTAAAAATTAAGCCGAATTCTTGTTTTTCGTTTTTTGCAAAAAATTAAAAAACGAAAAAGGAGCTGTTTTTCATTTTTCTACTTACAAAATTAAACAAAAAATCAAATGACCAAAAGATACACGGACCCTAAACTGAGTACTCACTTTGTTTCTTAAAACACTTTAAGTGCACTTAAAAATGTGCTTTGTAATATTGTGGATTTAAGTTTTACTTAAACTTACATTTTAAATCACTTTGTTTTTGTCGTGCTTTAAAGAGGTAGTTATGTTAATGTATTGATTAATATACTAAAGCATATGTAAAATAATTGACTTTCATTTCAACTGAAGTGTGCTGTCCAAAATTACATGTTAATGTATTTTAAAAGTGTTTATAATATATACTGTGTGCATTGTATACTGTGTATTTTTCTTCTAAACTTCATTACAACTTTATTTTTTTATTGGATTGTACTAAAAATGTGTTAATACACTGGTAATTTAAATTTAACAGATTAAATGTTTTAAAATTCTTTCAAAATTTAGTCCCATTAAAAATCATTAAAACAAAATTAATTTAAATTCTGTTAATTCTGTCTTGAGATATCTCTACATATCAAGAGTTAAAAAATAGTTTTTTTATTTTTTTCTGTATAAAAGTTTATGATGAGAACCAAATAAAACACAAGAAATATCACTTCTAATGTATTTACGTCATTCTGTGTCTCATATTATAGAAGCAGACAAAGAGTAAAATGATGTGCTGTGAAATGAAAAAAATAAATAAAAAAATTGTAGCTATAATGCATCTGTAAACAAAGAAATTTACAGTTTCTGTCCAGAAAAAATATTCAACAGTAAGAATCTCCCTCATGTGGAGACATAAGGACTAAACTCTTGTCTGCTCCTCTTTACAATAAGAAGTGTTTTGCTGCCATCTGCTGGATGAATTACACATTACCGTGTTAAACAAACATCTACATCTACAAATGTATTTGATTTAATATCCGATTAATATTTCTCTGGAATAGAAACCAATGTTAATTAACAAATCTTGTCTGAATAGACCTCTGTTTGTGTACACAAACAGTCCAATTCATTTTATAACATTATTAAAGTAAAAAAGTTAATTGTGCATTTGTTGGTATAACATTGTAGTAAAATTCCCTTAATGTTATGCACATTATCCCCGAAATAACTTTAAATGATCAGTTCAGTTAAATTTATAAATTTTAAGCAAATACCAACTTTCTTTCTGTGTGAAGTAAAGTTTTAGTAAGTGTCTGAAGTGAGCAGTCAGTGATCAGAGCTTGTATCTGCTGTGTTCAGGTTCAGGTTTGATGCTGAATATAAGCTGCAGTGTTTCTGTATCAATCTGCTTTAAGTTTAGTGTGACTTTATCTCCACACTGACTTCTGACTGACACGAGTCTTTCCTCAGTGAAGTGTCACTTCACGCTGGAGGAGGAGTCCCGCTCATCAGCGCTCACACTTTATTGATATATATGGAGAAAATCAAAATGCTGCTCTCTGATTTGTCACTGATTGTGTTTGATGATTTCCTCTGTTGTGTCTAATAAGGTAACAGTGAGTGTCATTGGCAGCTGTGAGTCTCTCTCTCTCTTTAGAGGGGTGACAGGAGCCAGTTTCTTCAGTGTGTTTGAGGAGCAGACGAGAAACTTGTGCTGAGTTCTGAGTTGATGAAGTAGTGTGTGTCGAGCTGAAGGAGAAGATGGAGAACTGTGTGATGCTGATGATTCTGTGTTATATGGTAAAACTCATCACCTCTGGTAGGTACATACTGAGGGTCAATAGGGTACCTATTCTTTAAAATGTGCTGAAATAATTTACATGTAATGTTACACTTTACTACATATTACAGTATGTTTGGTATGTTCACTAATTGTCTCTCTCTCATGTGTAGACAGTGTGAGTGTGAGGTTGGTGGATGGCGATAATCCCTGTGCTGGTCGAGTGGAGGTTTATAATGATGGTCAGTGGGGAACAGTGTGTGATTATTACTGGGATATTGCTGATGCTGCAGTGGTGTGTAGAGAGCTGGGCTGTGGGACAGCTGGAAAAGCAATATATAAAGCTCACTTTGGACAAGGATCAGGACCAATTTCAATGGGTTATGTACATTGTAGTGGATCAGAGACTGCACTAAAAGACTGCCGTTCCAACAGGCAGTATACACAGAAGTACTGTAAACATGATCACGATGCTGGTGTCATCTGTTCAGGTAAGCTGCTCCAAACCATTTAAAAATTCTTACTCAAGCAATAAAATACTTGACATGCTGGAGTGGACAAACTGCATCAATTTCAATCCTATGAAATAGGCAATCTGTTTAATTATTTTGTTCAAAATAATATATTAATCCTTATTCCTTATTCTCTATGAAGAGAATTACCATTCAATTTGTCATGTCTGCTGTTTTATTCAGACTTTCTGATTTGACAATCTTATTTTAAGTGAAATTAATGAAACACAAAATGTCAAAATTAAATGACAGTTTTCTCTAGTGTTACAGGTGAGTAGAGATGTTTACTTAATTAGACTCAGAGCAAAGACTTCGACTTGTAGACGGGCTTCACCTGTGCTCTGGGAGAGTGGAGATGTTTCGCACTGAAGGATGGGGTTCAGTGTGTGACGCTGTCTTTGACCAGCAGGATGCAGGGGTTGTGTGTAGACAGCTGGACTGTGGGGCTCCTGTACAGGTGCTGGGAGCAGCTGCTTTTGGAAAAGGAAAAGGCCGTGTTTGGTCAGAAGAGATTCAGTGCAGAGGAAGTGAATCTCAGATAGACGTCTGTTCACGATCATCTTCACAGAAGCACAGCTGTTCTCATGACAATGACGTGGGAGTGATCTGTTCTGGTTGAGTATTAACATTTGGCATCTCTTTAGATGAATTACATACTTATGTAATATACTGCTGTTGTATTGCTCAGGTATCTTGACACCAGTTTCACACTGTTTAAATAAGCTATCACTTGTTTGTTTTGTTTGTCCAGGTTACACTGATCTCAGACTGGTAAACAGTTCAGACTCTTGTTCTGGAAGAGTGGAGCTTCAGTATCTCGGTAAATGGGGCACAGTGTGTGATGCATGCTGGGATATGAGAGCTGCCAGTGTCCTCTGTAGACAGCTGAATTGTGGGATTGCTGTGTCTGTTGTGGGATCAGACAGGTTTGGAGAAGGAAGTGTTAAAATCTGGGCTGATGTGTTTGATTGTGACAGGAATGAAACAAAACTCTCAGAATGTTCCATCTCTTCATGGAGTCGAGCCGAATGTTCTCACAGACGAGATGTTGGAGTCATCTGCTCTGGTGAGCACATTCACACTGTAGTTTCAGACTAAAATGACACCTTTTAATAAATGTAGTATATTTTACTTAAACAATGAATGACAAATAAATATTATCTCCAAAGAGTGAAGCTCATCTATTGAACTGCAGTTCTCAACAAACTCTCAATGAGTTTTTGTTTGAATCAACATCTGGGCAGATCCTTTAGTTGTTAGTGATCAGTAATGTGCATGTACAATCAATGTTTTTCTTTCTCTGGATAGAAGGTCGCGGGTCCATCAGGCTGGTGGGTTCTGGGGGAGACTGTGCAGGGAGGCTGGAGGTTTTTCACAGCGGCTCATGGGGGACAGTGTGTGATGACTCCTGGGATATTAAAGATGCCCATGTGGTGTGCAGACAGCTGAAGTGTGGAGTGGCCCTCAGTAACCAGCAGGTACCAGCCTGGTTTGGTCCTGGTTCTGGACCCATATGGCTGGATGAGGTGGAGTGTGAGGGGAATGAGACCTCCCTGTGGAGCTGCTCTTCTCCAGGCTGGGGAAAACATGACTGTCAACACAAGGAGGATGTAGGAGTCGTGTGCTCAGGTAAACATGCTGAATGCTGATATGGCTATAAAACATTTTTAAGGGGTCATATAATGTTGCTAAAATGTCTGCATTTGTGATCGGAGAAACAACAAACAACACTCTACTATATTTAAAACTCACGTTTGAATATTCAGTTACAAATTCTTTAAATATGAAAATGTACTTACAGGCTGTAAGTCAGAACAGACGGCATTGTAGGCTACTCTTCCAGGTTCAGGTAACAGTCCTCTGTAAAATGCGTTGCACACACACAAATATTTGGTTTGAACTGTTCTGGAACAATGTTGTAAATACAACTTAATCGCTGATTTCTAGTTGTGTCCTCTTTTGGAAGGCTAAACAAAGTATTTTCATTTTCACAATGAAACACACAGCATCTCCACAACATGGTGATGTTTTGCGGTCAGCAAAAATATTACAGTGAGAATCAAAGTTACGCCTACTTTCTTTGTTTTGAACATTTGGGCGGCATTATGCAGTTCTTCCCATACAGTGATGTAAACAAGTGGGGGCGTGTTTAAACAAGGCGTTTTAGGAGGGTGTGGATGAGTTTTAACTTTTATAAAGAATATCTCTTTGGGTTAGAGACTTTAGTCTTTTAGGTCACCAGGTAATAGGCTACTAATCCCGTGCGAATAGGGCTTTAGCCTATGTTAACGAGTTGAAGCCCACTTCAACTTTTAGAACATTTTATTAACTGTGAGGAATAAAAGTGTGGATGCCACAGACGTTTTTGCAGAGTAGGTGGTGGAATATCCAGAAATTTTGAATTTTCACAAAGAATTAATTTAATGAATTGGTTCACAAAAATACAGCGATCTGATCATTAAATTGCTTGAAAAACACATTATTGTAAGACATAATTTGTGTTTCGCTATAAAACTGATTTTGAAAACTGAGAATTATATTAAAAGTAGGCCTACCAAAAGCACAAAGCTTATTGCTATTGGGTGGCTGGCGCACTACAAATAATGAATGCAATGGAAGGAGAAGGGTCTGGCTGCAGACTTGCACTTGCATTGTCAGACTTGCACTCTCGGACACTTGCGCTTCCACTAGTGACATCCATCTTTTTTATTTTGTTCTATTTATTGATTACTTTTTGTTTGAATCTCTCATCATTTTACAACAGCAGCAAGGTGGTGAAGACAAGAAAAAAGAAACAAAATTACGAAGTCACTTGCAATCGTCACTTGCACTCTCAGCTACCTGCGACATCACTTGCAATCGACACAAATCATATGTGTTGCCAGTGGAGACAAGACGCTGTGGTGATTAAACGATTAAAACTAATTTAGTACCGTAACGTACAGGGTCCTGCAAGAAAAAGACAAGACCCGCAAATCCGCGGCCACAGAACAGCAGAATATGAATGCAGTGCGCAGTCTCTCCTTAAGCGTTTCATTTCCTCCCGTAGAAAATCATTATAAACAAAACACAAGAGCTGTAGACAGTTATTCTATATGGAAAAACGCTTAATGCGTAACTTTGCATGTTGCATTTATTCTGGGCTCACCTGCTTGCCTGTACATATTGTTTATGTATATTTTAATAATGAAGAGGAGCATATTGAGTTTCTTCTTTATCTTCTTAGTCTATTATTATGCCACATTATGCCATGTTTTGCGCATGTTTTGCCATGTTTTATACATTATTCATTATATTAATAAACTATATTGAATTTGATATTTGAATAGCATCTTAATACATTAAGCCATATTAAGTGTTTGTTTTTTTTCCTACGGGAGGAAAACGCTTAATGAGAGACTTTGCGCATTGCATTCATATTCTGCTGTTTTGTGGCCACGGATTTGCGGGTCTTGTTTTTTTTTCTTGCAGGACCCTGTACGTGACGGTACTAAATTAGTTTTAATCGTTTAATCACCACAGCGTCTTGTCTCCATTGGCAACACGCACGATTTCTGTTGATTGCAAGTGACGTCGCAGGTAGCTGAGAGTGCAAGTGGCGATTGCAAATGACTTCGTAATTTAGTTTTCTGCTGTTGTAAAATGTTGAGAGATTTAAACAAAAAATAATAAATAAATAGAACAAAATATAAAATAAAGACTGCAAGTAATGTCACTACCGGAAGTGCAAGTGTCTGAGAGTGCAAGTCTGAGAATGCAAGTCTGAGAGTGCAAGTGCAAGTCTGCAGCCAGACCCTTTTGAATGGAAGACATGAAATATTATTTTCAAGCATACTGTCCCCGCGAGTATGACACAAGATATGATTTCTGCTAATAATCCCACATATATTGTACTGTATTTAAAAAAGCGTTAAATACAGCACAAAGGAATGTCGATTGGGTCTGTGAGCTGACGTTAAGATAAAAAGTTGTTCCTGTTCAGTATGTTATAAATATCATATTCTTGATATTAAGCTGTTTCCGCGAGTCCTTAAAATTGACTCTTCCTCATCCCAGTAAAATGGTGCGGCCGCTTGGACGCAACAATATTCAAATCAATTCCGGTGGCCTGGCAACTTCTTGGTGCTCTCAATCCGTGCCATTTGCATGCACAAGAAAGACTATAGCCTACTCTCAAAATATTATAACTTTAATTTCTACGATTTAAATTCTCAAAACATTTAAATTTTATTCTCAAAACATTTCCACTTTATTCTCATAATATTTAAACTTTATTCTCATAATTTCGACTTTATTCTCGAAATATTATGACTTTAATCTCGTAATCTTATATTTAAAAAAAAAAGATTTATCGTGGCACTAAAATGACTCTTATGTTTGAACAAATGGTATGAATGAATGACTCATAAAGACAGTTGGCAGTTGAGCATCATTCCAGTAAAGAATAAAAAAAAAAACCTTAAAGGAATAGTTCATCAATAGGTCATCATTTACTCACCCTCGTGTTGTTTCACACCTGAATGACTTAAAGAAGGTATTTTGAAAGCTGTTGGTAACAAAGCAGAACTGGTTGCCAGTGACTTTCATTTTTTATGAACAAAAAATCCTGAGATGTTTCTCAAATCATCTTCCTTTATGTTCCATAGTTTATGTTAGGCTGTTGTAGCATAAATGTTTATGTGTAATAAATGCTATGTTGAATCAAATAAAATATTTATTTCTAAAGCTAATATTTTATGTCTACTTGATACTTTTCTCACTTAACACAATAATAGATTTATATTATCTTTTGCGGCTATTTTCAAAGTCAAATTTAGTTTATTTAATTTTTTTTTTTTCTAAAATTAATAGCGATTAATCCCACCTAAAGTTAAGGTTTTCCAAAATACTTTTATATTGCAATACTTTCACATTCAATCTTCAAATTAATGTAGAAACAACAAAGACAATATATTTGTAATATTTGTTTAGTGACATCTTTTATTACATATCCATACTGCCCAGATTTTTTAATTTTGGTATTTTAAAATGACATTTTCTTTTAATTTCCATCTAGAGTTTAAAGAGATCAGGTTAACTGAGGGCTGTGAAGGGAATGTGGAGGTTTTCTACAATGGATCCTGGGGTAATGTGTGCTGGAACCAGATGGACAGAGACACAGTGAGTCTGATCTGTCAAGAGCTGAACTGTGGAAGATCTGGTGATTTGTCTGCTTCTACAGCAAGAGTGGAATCAGCTCCTAACTGGCTGGATAAAGTTACATGTCGACCACATGACTCAAATCTGTGGCAGTGTCCATCTTCACCCTGGGGACAAAATAACTGTAATAATAAGGATGAAGTGGCCAAAATCACCTGCTCAAGTGAGATGATATTTAAATTATGTAAAATTGTCTTAGTAGTCATGTTTCTTTAAACACAATGTTTATATCTAATATGGTGAGTAAACTAATGTTTATGAAAAACTAACCTGAGCTGATGGAAAGGGCCTAAAAATGATTTATGAGGCTTAAATTATGTTTTCACATTGATATGTTTCACTGTGAGATGTTACAGTTTGTGTCTTGTATCTTAATATTCTCTTTATCTTTTAATCTCAGAGGAGGAGAATCATGAGTCTTCTCGGAGTCATCTGACCTGTTTTATCTCACCATCTCCTCAACAGAAACAGTGTTCAAGTAAGTTTTTGAAAAAAAATTTGGTACATTTTAGTTATTTAAACCTTATTTTTATATTTTTTTGTTTTAAATATGTGTATTCAAAGAAGACCAAGAAGTCTAATCATGCATTTAAAGCCATCTTGGTTTAGTTTCAATGTGCTTTGTTATAAATGATGTGTTGAAGCTGCTTAGTGCTGGTTGATGTGTGTGTTTTAGATCATGTTCCTCTCAGACTGAGTGAAGGGGAGAGCCGGTGCTCTGGGAGGCTGGAGGTGTATCATAACGCTGTGTGGGGCTCAGTCTGTGATGATCAGTGGGACATCAGCGATGCTCAGGTGGTCTGCAGGCAGCTGGGTTGTGGAGCAGCACTGAGCGCTGATGGGAATTCAACCTTTGGTGCTGATGAAGGTGTTGTGTGGATGAACAAAGGTGAATGCAGAGGGAATGAGATTCACCTGTGGGACTGTCCTCTCTCCCTGAATAACCACACTGACTGCTCCCACAAGAAACATGTTAGACTCAACTGTACAGGTCAAAGCAAACTTTTTGAATAATTTTCTAACAGTGCTAATAATATTTGTGTCATTTGCAGTCATTTGCATGATTGTTAATGTGTTTATGTCTGTTCTACCAGATTTGTCAGTGTCCACTACTCCTGCCACAACAACATCAGTTTCTCCTCCAGTGCGCTCAACATCAGTCTCTCCTCCACAAACTCACTCCGTCCCCCCAGTGCTTGTGATTGTTCTGGGAGTTGTGCTCTTCCTGCTCTTAATCCCACTGCTTATACTGATTCAGCAGAACAGAGTGATGAGGAGAGGTAGAAGAGATCCAGAGACTGTCATATTGTGTCTTATTCAGTGTGTGATCAGTCATGTGTTGTGAACTGACAGCAGGTTTGTCTGTCTACACTCACAGCTCTCTCTAAGAGGAGACACAGGACGACGACAGCGGCTGCTTATGAAGAGATTCATTTAAGACACAATCACTTCACTCAGAGGGGTGAGACATGAGCCATCAATCTCATTTAATAGCATTAATAAGAGTCTGTCAGACAGTTGATGTTCATCTATTATTAGTCCTGTTAAACCTCCTGCTTCAAACCACAGAATTCCTGACAGAAAACCACAGAGCTGCAGGTGCATGTTTATTTGTGTGTGTGTGTGAGTGTGTGTAAGTCAGTGTCTCTTCCTGTGTATATTTTTAGAGGGTCGTAAGCAGGGGCTCATATGCTTGTACAGTAGGTGCAGGGGTGTGTGTGTCTCTTCCTGTGTATATTTCTGGAAGGCAGTGAGGAATGGGTCCATGTGTGTTTGCTAATAGGCCTAAACTCCATGGGATTTATGTGTTGAATGCTTTAAATAATAGTAAGTAATTGTGTTAAGTAATAAAGTAATTTGTTGTGTTGTCACTATCACGATGCTTTATGATTCAAAGGAAATGAGGATTCAGTCTGTTTGAATGATGAACATGTTTCTGACTGCTCTGCTTTTCTTTAGCAGGGAGTCTCATCTTTGAAGAACTGCATTCTGGGTATGAAGATGATGATGAGCTTCTCTCAGGTTCGAGAGATGAAGCACACATTCAATCCACATCCTTTTTATGAATTCACCAAAATGAATGAAAAAATAAATAAATAAAATTAGTAGTTCTATTATATATCTGATTGATGATTCTATACTAAAAACTGATGTTTACATACAGTATATTAACAGTCTGCTCTCCTTTTTAGCAAAAGAGTTCAAGACTGCATATTATGATAATGTCACCAACGGCAGTGGCCTAAAAGGTCAGTGACCTTTTCTAATTGATCACATAATTCTTTACCAAATGTTTCAGAAATTCTCAGTCTCTTGATCTTCAACAAGAAGATATTTTGGCTTTTGTATCCAAACATATTGTGTGTTGATGCAGAAGAGATGGTGAAGGAAATCACACCGGGATACTATGATGATGTCATCACTGATGGACTGAAACCAGATCGTGAGACAGGTGTCACTCTCTTACTCTACAACAGCAATAATAATATACTTTTAAATCTAAATATTACAGTATATTTAAAATAAATATTTCACATTTGTGTTGAATGTAATGAATGTGTGTCTGTGATGAATGTGTGAATTTGTAGAAGACACACCTGAGAGCTATGATGATATCATGACGAGCGGACAGAACTCTGATATCAAAAATGGTGTTTTACTTTTTTTAATCAGTTCTTTAAAATAATACTCTAGATACTCAAAAATCAAGAGCATTTCAGAAAATATTTTAAATTAGTGTGTTAATGGGTTTTTTGGCTTATTTAATTTTGACTATTTTTATGTGTATTGAATGCACCAGAGGTTTCTGATGATGTCGTCATTAATAGACCGAGCTTTCAAGAGGTAACAGGTGAGATGCACAGAACTAAATTTTATCTTATTTAATCTTTGCATATTTACATTAGACATGTATTAGACATGCCTTCTGTGTAATCGAGACACTTAAAGGGAAAAGGGATCCTTCAAATGAGATAAAATGCTTTATAAACTGATGTGACATGTTTTTATGTCGTTCTTGATCAGAGGGAGTTCAGGAGGAGTATGATGATGCCATGAGTGTCAGTGAAGATGTGAGAAACCTGTCCGGTAAGTTACCTGTATTATAACCCTTTTGTTCTCATTATATTAACATCTTTATTTAGAATATTTGAATATTTAAAATATTTTCCCATTTTTTGACTTTTAAAATATTCTTCTAATTATACTATTTGACATGGTTTAAGATTTTGTTTTCAATAACAGATTATGATGAGGAGGAGGAGTCCAACAAAGAAGCTATTCATCAAATCTGAACAAAGTATGAGTGACATGTTATTGATTTGTCAAATCTCAGGTTTTTATGATTTTGCATTTGTGAGATGTTTTTGTATTGTTTTTTGGCCTTGTTAATATCAATAAAAAACATTTAAGACAATTTTTTGACAATTTTTTTAAGACAATTTTTTGAGTGTATTGCAGTAAGACGTTACACAACAAAGCACAACCACAGTGACAATCAAAGACATCCTAAGTATAAGCCCAAATGACCATCAGTGATTAAACAGAAAAAACATATTTGCATTTATTTTCGATACATTAAGTACCCTAAATTCTACAAAAGAAACACACAAATCTGTATCAAATATGTGATCAGGTGTGTTTTTAACCAATAGTTAAATATGCATATGGCTTGTCTTCTGGGCATTTTATTTACCAGACTTTAGAAGTGTTGCATTATACAGTAGGTGGCCAACCAGAACGTGCTTTCTACCGCCTTGGGCACCTGTGTATAAGTCCGTAACATCTGTGTATTTCCCAAATCCAAAAAAGCATTTAAAACACTTTCATAGACGGATACTTTTCTGATGTCTGGACTCTACTTGGGATTTAGAAAAACATAAAGAGATGGTTCTTGGTAATGAATACATTCTGTGAGAATTTATATTTCAGGTTTTGACTGCGAATGTAACGTCCTTAATGCTGAAATTGCTCAATAATGAAACTAAAAATGGTTAGGCCTACATTGAAATCTCGGGACAGTTTCTTATTACTGCACTATATTTTTACATTTGTATTGCCAAAACATCTGCAGTATTGCCTCATACAATTAAAACCATGCAAAATTGAAACTAGTACAAAGCAGCATAGCCTATAAATTAAGAACAAAAGTTATTGTCTCTCTGGCAGACGCGCTTCTCTTTCGGCCAGTTTCTGTGTCTCTATCTCAAAGGCGCCTTATCTTTCCTGAGAAAAAAACAAAAACATATTATATTGTATGTAATACTTTGTATGCAACTGCAAAAATTGCAAAAGCCAAACCAAAGGAGGCATTTGTCCTAAAACAGACACTTTTCCTAAACCTGCTCAGCAAGTTTGAAACGCTCATCAGAAACTCTCCATATGAAAGAGCCAGAGATTCACACCTTTATGTCAACCCCCCACGATGAAGCTAACTACCCCCAAACCCAAACCTCCTCCAGCTGGACTGAATTCATTCACACTACTGGTTGCTCAGTGTAAAATGGACATGCTCTATCTAAAATAAAAAAATGGTATAACATAAACCAGTGAACCGCAGAATACACACATCTGTATTAATCATTTTATATACTATTTAAAAAATATGTGTAATTGAAATCACTGACTAGCTTCTACCACTGGACAGATTAACTTGATAAACATTGCGTGACGCGCTCTTCATTCATCTCACTTCGCAATAATAAAAATAACAGTCACCATGCAGATAAATTTTGTGTTTATTATAGTGTTCAAATGCTGATCTTATATAGGCTTAATTTCTTTTTTTATTTATTGCTGCTGCTTTTGATGAATAGCCTACAGCAAAACTAACTTGTAGCACCAATGATAATATCACTGTTTATTTTTCAACCTCACATAAAAATTATTAATTGAACAAATACACATTTTTGCTGTAATAATATACAACTTTTGAAAAGTCATTCCTATATGAACCAAAGCACGATCAAACATTATTGTGTCAGGGTTCTGTCACTTCGGTCTAGTGTTATTCATGGTTTTGTGACAGAGCCCTGACACTCCAGTTATGTCGTTTTCATGTGAGTGTGCTCTTGTATGCATGTCCTGTTTTATGTTGGAGCTTGGTGTTCGGATCCCGGCACTCATGTCTTGAGTTTCGGTTTCGTGTCGGTGTCCGGACACTCGCGCTCCATGCTTTAGCTGCATCCGAAAACTTAGGCAGCTGACTTGCTGCCTCACTGCCATATCAGGCAATGACTTTGCAGGCAGCGTTTTTGCACGAAGGCACCTCGTGAAACTGATTTTGGACAGGCTTCTGAGGCAGATTAATGGTTTAATGAGCTACAGCAAAATATAGAGAGCTTTGATGATAACTAAGTGGATATTTCATTACTGCAATATTAATTTCTCGCTAGAAATGACATCAAAAGTGAAAAACGTTGATCAGAAACATACATTTACACACAAACTGACCACCCACCACAACTTTCAGACGCAACCTTTATTTTTTGGCTTAACTGTCACAGAATTGAACGCACAGGATTGTGGGATATCAAAGGCAGCGAAGGATACATCTATGCTGCCTTCAAAAATCGGCAAGATGAAGGCATCTCAGGAGACAGGAACTGAAGCTAACACTGAATTCGGACGTGCCTTGATGCCTTCCTACCTTGGAATGCGTCCTCTGAAGGCAGCATTTTTCAGTTTTCGGATGCAGCCCTTGTCTTGTTGTGGGAGCGTGCGGTTTCGAGTTCCTCTTCTGTCCACGTGTGTTGTGTTTTGTGTGGCACGAGGTTTGTGTTCGGCCACGTGCTTTTCTTGTTGTGGTGTTCTTGCACGCAGCTCGTGTTATCGGCTGCGTGTTTTAATGTCCTGTTTTGTCTTTTGCTGTGTAGCACGCAGCTTGGTTTGCATGCTGTCTTTCCTCTCTCCGGAGGGTAAACCCTTTGAAGGGATTAGGGATGTGCCCTTCCGAATGGAACGCAGGGACGTTTATCTTGTTTGGTGGGTGCAGTACCACTGCTACCTATCCACCTTTTTCCTGAAATAAAAATGTGTGCCGCCATTTGTAAATTTTATGGGTCTAGCTTCCGGTCTCATTTGCGTCCAGCTATTTTTAGCTGTACAAAACGCCTCCGGTTACTTTCGTAACCTCGGTTCCCTGAGAGGTGGGAATGAGACATTACGTCAGCTAAGACGTATATGGGAACTCCTCCCTTCTCCACTTTCGCTGAAATCTTATGGGCTAACGCCAGCTGGGGACAGCTGGCCAATTGACGCGAAGCATGCAAATACTGACACGTCACCGGCAGTATAAAATGCATGGGCGCGAAAATTACGTCAGAATCACGTCTGGATGCTAGCACAGCTGATCAAACAGCAACCACGACGGCTAACGTAATGTCTCGTTCCCGCCTCTCAGGGAACCGAGGTTACGATAGTAACCGGAGGCGTTCCCTATCAAGGCGGTAACTCAACATTACGTCAGCTAAGACGTATATGGGAACCGTATTAAATCCCGCCGTGAGAGCAGTGAAGATAAGCCCTGAACGGGGTCAATCACACCCACACATAAGCGAGACAGTTCCAGCCAATAGCCGCGTCGCTAAGAGTACTCGCATCTGATAGGCGGAACTAGACCAATGAAACATCTGCTCCGACCCTAACAAAATTTGCATATCTTCATGCAATGACCATGAAGGCTGCACTGACTAGGGCAGACACAAACACAATGAGCACTCAAGCATGAGAGTTAAACACAGAGTCGACAGCGTTTGCGGTGACAACTGCATAATCTTATAAACCATAACACAGAGTTAGCAGCTATGGTAACTACTGTATAGCTGGTTATAACAGTTCACAACATATGAATGAAACTTAACTCACTGAAAGTACATGTGACGCTACAGAGGGTACATCCAGCTTGTAAAACCTGGCGAATGTGTTCTGGGAAGACCAGCCAGCAGCAAGACATAAATCCTGGATAGACATACCTCTAGCCCAGGCCCATGAGGAAGCAATTGCCCTCACGGAATGAGCTTTGATGTTGAGGGGACAATCTTTCCCCTGGCATTCGTAAGCCAATGTAATAGCGTCCACAATCCAGTGAGAAGTCTCTGTTTTGAAACAGCACGTCCCTTATTACATCCACCAAAGCACACGAACAGCTGGTCCGACTGACGAAAGGCGGCCGAGCGATCCACATATGTCCGCAAAGCCCTAACAGGGCAGACAGTGCTCTGAGCATCAGCGTCACACGAGGCTGGCGGCTCAGCAGATAAGGCGGGCAGGGAAACAACCTGTGCTCTGAACGGTGTATTGAGTGACTTCGGCACGTAACCTGGTCTCGGCCGGAGAGTGACATTACAGTCGCTAGGTCCGAAACGTATGCAATCGTCGTTCACCGAAAACACGTGTAAGTCTCCAATGTGCTTCGCTGAGGTGAGAGCAAGAAGCAAGGCCATCTTCAGGGAAAGCTCCTTAACCGCAATCGAAGCTAAGGGCTCCAACGGTGGTAGAGATAGAGCCCTCAAAACTAGAGCTAGATCCCACGGCGGTACGGAGGGCGGCAGTGAAGGACACAATCTCCTCGCTCCCCTGAGAAAACTGATAACTAGAGCGTGCTTACCGATCGATTGCCCGTCAACGGGGAACGAAAAGCAGCAATAGCGGCCACATACACCTTCAGCGTGGATGGCAAACTCCCGCAATCCAATCTGTGCTGTAGAAAGCGCAAAACATCCGACACGGAACAGGTCCCCTGGTCAATACCAATGTCCTGACACCATTTTGTGAAAACTCCCCATTTCAGAGCGTACAGGCGCCTGGTAGACGTAAGTGTGCTCAGCACTCGTGAATGCAGAGCGTCCCGCTCATTTAGGGTCCACGCAGCGGCCACACATGAAGGTTCCACAGCTTGGGGCTGGGGTGCCATATCGTGCCGTTCGCCTGAGACAGCAGGTCATTTCTGAGGGGAATTTGCCATGGGGGAGCCACCACTAACTCTCTCAGGTCCGCGAACCAGGGCTGATTTGGCCAGTTCGGGGCCACGAGTATAACTGACGCTCTCTCCTTCCTGATTTTGCACAACACCATAGGAGAACGCCTGACAGTGCGTGTTCTCGCTTGTGGCAAACAAATCCACTTCCGCCCTCCCGAATCGATCCCAAATCATTTGAACTGATCCTGGGTGAAGCCTCCACTCTCCTTGAGGAATCCCGTTCCTCGAAAGCATGTCTGCTCCACGGTTCAGGATACGGGGGGATGTGCGCCGCTCTTAAGGAGAGAAAGTGTCGGTCCGCCCACAACAGGAGACTCGCTGCCTGTTTGAAAAGAGCTCTGGAATGCACGCCGCCCTGGCGATTTATGTACGAGACCACAGACGTGTTGTCGGTTCGAATCAGTACATGTTGCCGCTCTAATTCCGACCGAAAGGCTTGTAGGGCTAAGGACACAACCGCTTCCAATTCCAAACGGTTTATGTACCACCTTCTCTGTGACTCCGACCACAGGCCTGAGGCAGGAACGCCCAGGCATACTGCTCCCCAGCCTGCAGTCGACGCGTGTCCGTCGAGACCACGGTGCGCTGCATCACTATACCCAAAGGAACTCCTGGGCTGAACATATCCGGGCTGCTCCACGGTCTCAGAGTGCTGACCCAACTGTGAGTGACCGTAATGCGCTTGTGGCCTGAATACCACGCCCTCGGCGGAACTCGGGTCTTTAGCCAAAACTGTAGCGGCCGCATATGCAGCAGACCCAGATGGCACACTGAAGAAGCCGCCGCCATCAGCAAAAGCCTCTGAAATTCCCTCAGTGAAACCGACCTGCCCGGTCTGAAACGACGCAGAGTCGATGAAATTGCCTCTATTCGCTCTTGAGAGAGATGAGCTCGCATCGCCATCGAGTCCAAACATACTCCCAGATATGTTATAGTCCGGCTTGGTAAAAACACGCTCTTCTGCATATTCACACGCAGTCCCAGCGTATCCAAATGGCGAAGCAGTGTTTCCACGTGACTGATTAGCACATCCCTTGAGTGGGCTAAAATCAGCCAATCGTCCAGATAATTCAAGATGCGCATTCCGCTCGATCTGAGGGGAGAAAGCGCTGCGTCCACACACTTTGAAAATGTGCGGTGGTCGAGGACGAGGCCGAACGGGAGCACTGAATACTGATAAGCCGTGCCTTCTAAAGCAAACCTCAGGAAGTGCCTGTGGCGCGTCGCTATTTGAATATGGAAGTATGCGTCTTTTAGATCCACTAACCAGTCCCCGGGCCGTATCTGTGCCAAGATCTGTTTCAGCGTTGTCATTCTGAACGCGCGCTTGTGAAGTGCTCGGTTGATGGGTCTCAGGTCCAGAATCGGACGGAGTCCACCATCTTTCTTTGGCACCACAAAGTAGCGGCTGTAGAAGCCGCTTTCCTGCTTGCTCGGAGGGACGCGCTCTATCGCTCCTTTCTCAACCAGACTGAGAACTTCCTGTCTCAGAACGGGAAGGTTTTTGGGCATAGTCAGTGACGGGACCACGCCATTGAAGCGGGGAGGTCTGCGTTTGAACTGAAGAGAATATCCGTGCTGAATTATTCCCAGTATCCACGTTGAAATGCCCGGGATAGCTCTCCACGCGTCCAGGAAGTGACACAGCGGACGCGTTAGCTCTACGGCCACCGTAACCACTGATGGTGTGTTTTGACCGGCGCCCCGTCCCTGGGAGGCTAGAACCACTGGCGGGAGGGCGGCTCGCGGTGGGCATTGTGTGGTGTTGGCACTCTCGCGCCCCTCGAGAGGCCATTATAATCATGGGTTGTGGCTCTGCGCTGCTCTGAGACAGGGCGAGTGACACAGTGTTGGGTGCAAGAGGAAGAAAAAGCTCTTTTTGTGGACAGATACATGTTTTTATTGTGTAATTCACACAAACAGCATTTAAACCCACATAGCATTCGTCGCCCGTAGGAACATGGGGACCATGATGCTCTTGAACATGGCGCTTGGGGGGCGGGGCCTCCAGCGCGCTCTCTCTTCCGCCTTAACGGCCCGTCAGGAAGATGGCTTGGTAGCCGGGGATGGCGCGCTGGCTCTCTCGCGGCGCGGGCTCCACCTCTGACCCTGACGTTTCCTTCCAGGCCCTGACCACTGCTTGCTTCGGCCGAAACAAGCGTCCGGTTCGGGGCGGGGCGCCACGGCAGGCTGTCTAGCCGGTCCCTGAGCCTTGCGAGGTGCAGAAGAAGAGCGGGACCTCGCAGATGGTGACTGGAGTGAGCGACGGGGCATCACGTGGCTCATCGCCTTGGCGCGCTTCTGCGTCTCGGAGAAACGCTCCGTGACCGACTCCACGGCGTCACCAAAGAAGCCGGAGGGAGTGACTGGAGCGTTTAACAGCGTCTTGCGGTCTGCATCCTTCAGGTCAGCTAGGGTAAGCCACAGGTGCCTGTTAAGGACGACCATGAACCCCATGGAACGGCCGATGGCTTGAGCAGAGCGCTTAGTAGCCATCAGCGCGAGATCAGTTGCCGCGCGCAGATCCCTGATGACGTCAGCGCCGACTGTGCCGCCGTCGAGGGATTGAAGCAGTTTCGCCTGGAACACCTGCAGTATAGCCATAGCGTGAAGAGCAGAAACTGCCTCCCCTGCAGCAGCATAGGCTTTGTCCGCCTGGTGGGCCGTGAATCTGCACGGCTTGGAAGGCAGGCTGCGGTCCGAACCCAACGCAGAGGAAGACGGGCACAGGTGCGCGGCAACAGTCTCCTCGACGGGGGGCATGCGCACATACCCATGGGCTTCTGCCCCGTCCACGTGTGCAAACATAGCCTGCGTGGCAGAGTGGGTGCGCGCCGATTGGGGTGCAGACTTCACCACGTGCTCGTGCACGTCTGGGAAGAACGGGGTTCTCCTCCTCGGTGCGGCCTGGCGGCGGCTCGACTGGAGGAACCACGAGTCCAGCTTACTTTTCACAGGCTCGTCAGGTGCGTTCCAAGCGAGGTCCAGCTCCGTGACGGCCTTGTTGAGGACCCTGACGAGCTCCTCCTGGAGGTCTGCAGGGCCCTCTTGGTCGGGGTGGTCCGACTGAGACCCCCAATCCTTTTCCTACGCCGAGAGAGACATGGAGTCGTCTTCCTCGCCAGCTTCTTCGAAGGCGACGAAGTTCGCGACGGCGTTGGGGGGGAGGAGCTAACTTCCGCGAAGTTGACATCGTCGAACTCGACCTCGGGCGGGGGAGGGCCCACCAGCGGCTCGCTGGCGGCAGTGGGCCTCACCCCTGCTGTTGCCCAAGCGACTTCTCTCCTGGCTCTGAGGGCGCGCACTGGCAGCTCGGCGCAGTGGGCGCACGTGTCGTCCGTGAGTGCCGCCTCCGCGTGGGCGAGGCCCAGGCAGGTGACACAGAACTGGTGAAGGTCGGGCGGGTCAATGGGACCCGCGCAAATCTGGCATGTAGCAGCCATCGGATGCGGAGAGGAAAAAACACGGGTGAGTAGTCCTCTAATGCAACTTCTACGATGACTTAGATAAGACTTCTAGCGTGAAGAAAGAGATTCTGACGTAATTTTCGCGCCCATGCATTTTATACTGCCGGTGACGTGTCAGTATTTGCATGCTTCGCGTCAATTGGCCAGCTGTCCCCAGCTGGCGTTACCCCATAAGATTTCAGTGAAAGTGGAGAAGGGAGGAGTTCCCATATACGTCTTAGCTGACGTAATGTTGAGTTACCGCCTTGATAGGGAACGGTTCGTTTTGCTGCTTGATATTGACAATTGATGTGCACTATCATATTATTTTAATCTGTTATCTTAATTAAGAACACACTGGTTTGTACTGCAAACAGTTTTACCGTTTACTGCACTTTGTTATTCTCCTCGTTATTTACCTATAGCAGCTAATGAAACGGAATATATATTGTGGTTAGGCTTATATAAACAGACCTATAAGCCAACAACAGCCTTAAAAAATTACTTAAAATGCATTGTATAAAAACAATGAGGCAATAACGATTGGCTTATTAATAATTATACGGTTTCATTGAATAACACTGTTAAAATACTTAATGTAATAAAAAATAAACATTTTATGTACATTAAAAGTAATTACAAATGCCTCCTAAGAAAGCCCATGGCCATGTAATTGCTGCTGTTATACGACCAAATAGGCTGTTTAATATGCTATTGACCAAACATTATATCCACTTATTCTCGAATTTTGGCCACCTTTTTGCTATAGATGACACTGCCTCTTTAATTTCTTTAAAAAAAAAAAAATCACAATCCTTACAAAAATTAAACATGGTTTTACCGTAAAACTGCTTAATTTTCTTTTGCGATACTTCGGAATGCTTGAGACTTTAAAAATCTAAAATCAATCAGACAATTGTATTAATAAAATCATACATAACTGTCTAGAGCTACAATTGTAATTAGTAAATAATACAATTTAATTACAATTTATTTATTTATTTACTTTTTATATTTTATTAAAGTTCTATTTTGACCCCTTTAATTGGTGTTTATATTATTATTATTATTATTATTATTATTATTACTTCCATAATATTTTAGCAAGCGCAATTATATTGCTAATCCTGCTTAGGGCACCCATTTGGCCAGCAGCGGCCCTGCGTGGCTGTGTCAAACATGTCAGACCAATCCGCTTTCATAATACAATTAACATCAAAATAAATTCACAAGCGCAATTATATTGTTTGCACATGTTTATTTACATTAAAGGCAAAATAACTGAAATAATAAGAGGACAAGTAGGCCTATAGATCTGGAACTTCTTTAAGTCTGTCTAATATCATTTAGTAATTACAATGTCTTCTGGTCCATATCCTCTCCTTAGGGAGGTGTGCCAGCTAGACACTGATTAATAATGTAACATACTATACATATTTATATATTTTGCTATTGTATTGTTGAGTGACAGTTTCATTCTGTTTGTCTTTTCATCCTGAAATGCGATTATACCGATTTTACCAGGCTCCGAAAATTCTTCATAGCTGCAACTCATCGTGTCCATCTTTACCCTTGGGACAAAAATAAATGCAACGAATATGAAGTGGTGAAAATCATATGCTCAGGTAGGATGATATTTAAATGATTTAATATGATCTCAATAGTCATTTTTTGTACATACCTGTTTACTGTATGCCTAATGTGGTGAGTAAACTAATGAAATAAGCTGAAGGGACAAAATTATTCTCCTTCAGCAGTGTCTCACTCCGTCCCCCCAGTGCTTGTGATTGTTCTGGGAGTTGTGCTCTTACTGCTCTTAGTGCCACTGCTTATACTGATTCAGCAGAACAGAGTGATGAGGAGAGGTAGGAGAGATCCGGAGACTGTCATATTGTGTCTTATTCAGTGTGTGATCAGTCATGTGTTGTGAACTGACAGCAGGTTTGTCTGTCTACACTCACAGCTCTCTCTAAGAGGAGACACAGGATGATGTCTGAGGCCGTTTATGAGGAGATTCAACACAGACACAATCACTTCACTCAGAGGGGTGAGACATGAGCCATCAATCTCATTTAATAGCATTAATAAGAGTCTGTCAGACAGTTGATGTTCATCTATTATTAGTCCTATTAAACCTCCTGCTTCAAACCACAGAATTCCTGACAGAAAACCACAGAGCTGCAGGTGCATGTTTATGAGTGTGTCTATAACTATGTATATTTTTGGAAGGCAGTTAAGAACGGGTTCATGCGAGGTTACGTGTGTTTGCTAAAAGGCCCAACAAAAAACATGGTAAGAGAGCTGAAATATAATTAAATAAAACCTAAAATAAATAATGGTCAGACTCCAAGAAATATCTAAAATGTAATTCACATTTATAAAATGTCATTCTATCACTAAATTAAATATTTGACCAATGACTGAAAGGCTGTGTTGAGGCTGTTCTTAATACTAAAACTTATCTTATTAAAAAAGTAAAAGGCTGTATATTATAATAATGTGATCAATGCCAGGTCTAAAGACCTGCAACAGCACAGTTTACATTTTGTTTTCAAAAATATTCCACAAAACCCCAAATATATGACATGTTTTGATGCAGAAGAGATGAAGGAAATCACGCCAGGCTACTATGATGATGTCATCACTGATGGACTGAAACCAGATCATAAAACAGGTGTCACTCTGTTTTATATACATACACATGTATTTTTCTTTTTATGATAAATTTGTAGATGACACACAGAGAGCTATAATTATGTCATGAGAGGTGGACAGAACTCTAATATTAATGTTTCTGCTTTTTTTTATCTGTTTGTTTAACATAAAACCTTTAAAATGATACTCAGTGAGCCAGTACTGATATGATTACATTTGTTTTGTTTATATCTTCATGTATGTGTAGTGGACTCACCGGAGCATTATGATGATGTCATAATCACTGGACAGAACTTTAAATGTGTAACAGGTGAGTCACACAGAACTGCTTTTTATCATCACCTGCTGTATTATATATATATCATGTTACATAATGAACATGTATTTAAATCATTAATGAATCATCAGGTTTATCAGGTTTAATCGAATAGTCTCAGACAGTCATGAGGAGAAAGAGATCAGTGACACAAGCTGTGTTACACATTACAATGTGAGGTTTTATTTAATGTGTATCAGAGGGAGAACAGGAGGAGTATGATTATGATGTGAAGAACAGCACCGAAGATGAGAGAAACATGCTGGGTTGGTTATTGTTACCTTTTTACATAATCTACTTTCAATCATTATATTTAAAATTTAAACCCAATTTAAACTAAATAATGATATAATTATTATATTAATGAAAAAATATGCTTTTGTTTTTTTTTAAAACAGACTTTGATGATATGGGGGAGTAGTCAAATAAAGTGGGAGGAGCCATATGACTCTGAGGAGATATAGTCATATTACAGTTACTGGTTCTACTGAGAGTTTCTTATATTTCTACTAAAACACCAACTCCTTCTATTAAAATTAAAATTCAAAATCAACAAAAACAAATATTAGTATTTTAATATTAGTACTTTATCCTTAAATTCAAATATCAAATCTTTTCAACTAATAAACAAAATATACCATTCATCATGTCACAAAAATATATTTTTAAAAGAACGGTTAGAAGAAAAAGAGAAATTATGCAAAATTCTACAAATGTTTAAGAAAGCACTTTTAGGCAGTTCAGCTTCTGACAGCATTTTATAGCTAAATATAATAATAAAATATAGATCTAAAGCATCATATTTTTTTTCACAAACTTAACTCAAGTAAAACAATTTAAAATTGTGTTTACAAGAAATATTACTGAGAAAGACAAATATATGGCATGCACGTCCTTGTGGTCAAAAACGAAAAAAACACTCACCCAAACTGCAGAGTTTATTGTGTGATGGTCTATTTTAACTCTAAACAGTCTCATTTTATGGTTGATACTGAATTATTTCTGCTGAGCTTAAATCTTTTGCAGCAATAGCTCCATATGCAGATTGAGGTTGAGCTGACCTTTCTTGGTTTTTCTCTTCAACAACTGATATGTGGCTATTTTCTTCTCCTTATATATTTTCAGCGCCTCCTCTCGCTGAGCTTTGTCTTTCAAGAATTCCTACACAGACACACATAATAAAACATGCATCAATCATTTGCCAAAGAATGTAAAGGATGATTAAAATGTGTTGGTTTACATGACATAACGAGTCTTCCTTAATGACATCACAAAGGAGATTGATTAGAAAACTGAAAACTGTACAACAATTCCATCATACTGATGGCTTAAAGAAGTGCATTTGTCAGTTTTTATTTCCTCACCTCTTGTTTTCTTGCACGTTCCTCCTTTATCCTTTCATATTCTTGCTTAGTCTTCTGATACGATGATATTTTCTGCTTCCTTCGGATGAATGGAGTCTTATGGGAGCTGATGACACAAATCAGAAATGTGGCTTAGTGTGTGTGTGTGTGTGTGTATATTTCTTTAACTATCTGTTACTGTCTCTGTCAGTCTCTGCTGGTTCATCATCTGAATCAGAGACGGTAGTTTGGTCAGTCGTTGTGTTTGAGATGTGTTTCTCAGTAAAAGGTAAATCCAACACTGTTTTTAGTTCATCATCTGCTTCTGTCTCTTCATCTAATGTTCTCTCTTTACATCTTTTCTTCTTTTTTTCTTCTTCTTCATCTAGTCAGGTACAGATGTCTCAGATGCTCGGGATTATTCCTCCTCTAACTGGATTGATGATGGTTGCATTTTCTTCCTCTTTTCAGAGAAGTTTGTTATATTCATGTTTTATCTTCTCCTTCCTTTTGAAGGCAAATCCCTGACCTGAGAAAGAATGAGAGGGAGATGAGATTCAAACAGTACACACTCTACATTTAGTCCTAGTTAATATTTGTTGTATATTTCGGTCGATGACATGACGCTCTTTTTTTCTGGATCTATTACGTTGATCAAAAATATGTTGTGGCAATTTATAAGAAAAATACGTAAGTTAACTTTTTTTGTATAACATGATATTAACGTTTTCAAAAATGTAACCAGCGTTAAAGCAAGGATACATATCTAAGAACTAGGCACGTGCGTTTTACAGATTTTTCTCATTTCAGACGTCTTTATTTGTCACTGACCCTTATGTCAGATTTGTTTATTCAGTGTTAACTTTCTACATCTAAAACACATTTTCTGAAAAAGTGGCTATGTTTAAAGTGGACTAACGTTACTCACCTTCTTTTAAACTACCATCAAAAACTTTGTCCTCAGGAACCCATTTTCTTTTCTTTTTGTCGTTGTGTGTTAAACCACCATGTGCACATTTGTTATTGAAGTATTTTCCTTTAATCCATTTCGCGTTTTTTTGCGTTTTGTTTTAAAGGTTCCATGTTTTCACGCTAACATTTACTCATTTGTGAACAAAACGGTTGTTTGTGTCTCGCGTAAAGACGCAAACAATGACGTAAGGATGATCCCAAGGCATTACTATTCAAAATAAACACCATTTGTGTGAGGGCAACATATTCGTTTCGTCATTCAACAGAACGCACGCTGGTACACTCAACATGGCCGCGCAGTCGGTCGCTCAGAGGAATCATATCCTGATTCGACTACTTATGTCTTAAATACTGTGTCAACAGCTGCTGCTCAGCCTGCTCTCACTAAATATTCTCTCTTTTCTGTGTCCTTGAACAATGGCATTTAATGGCATACCCGTCGATACTTTAAAAATAAATAGATGAACTTAAGCGCTTTCTCTCCATATCGTTAAGTATCTCAAATGCGCACACCGTGGACTTTTACACGCGTGATGTTTGGAGCAGTTTGTGTGTGTGAGTCCTGATGAAGTGCTGTGTGCTGTCAGTTCCACACAAGACCGCATGAGGGCGATAGAAGGTAAGATGCTCTCTATCTGATTTGCATAAATAAATAAATAAATAAATAAATAAATAAATATATACATACATACATACATATATAATATATATAAGAGAAGAAAAACACTACTTTTGGCTTCTGCAATGCCTCAAAGAAGTTGGTGGACATATCAGCCCTGCTGAGGGCAGTGAAAGCCCACTGTTTACCAGCTCCGGGGGTCTGTATGCAGCTGGAAGATCTGATGCAGAATCTGAGACTGATGACTGGAGACACTACAGCAGGTAACTGCAGTCAGATCAGAAGCACTGAAAATCACATTTACATTCCGCTGGGATATTATTGTGATTATTATGCATGTCACATTCAGGTTATTAGAAGGTCATATTTCATGCATTGTCTGTAATTCCCATAGGAGAGTCATCAGACAAAGTAGTAGCACCGGATGAGTTTATGAACTGTAAGAAGGCCCATGAGGTGCAGGCAATGTCTGAGGTTGTGGCTAGTTTGGTATGGAGTTTTGTGTGTGTGTGTGTGTGTGTGTCTTTTTTATTCAATCAAACATTCTGTGTTTGAAAGTATAACTAATTATTTTGTAATTAAAAAATAAAAGATTGCAAAAAAATGACTCAAAATGACTTTTAAGACTCAAAAATAAAGAAATTGATAACAAAATAATTTGCAGTGCATATAAATCTTTTAAAATCTTTATTTTTCTTTATTTTTATTTTTCCTTGTGCACTTTTATACTTTTTATCACGAACTACAAATGTTGCTCTCTTTTCTGCCGTCTTTTTTTGCGAGTCTAAAACTTTTTTTTTGCGAGTTGAAAAGGTTTGGTTTGCTTGCGAGTTAAGCTGTCTCTCAGTGGGGGTCTCTACCCACCAGGATGAAGGCCTTTTCCTATTGGTCACTCTCGATTGAAGTCACAGGTTGACCACGCCCACTCAGTTTCCCCAGAATCCACGCCACTGGCGCCGCAGTCTGACAGAAGAGCGAGCGAGGTTGTATCATGACGAGCAACAGGTCGTGTAATGGGTAAGATAACTAACTTAACATCTTAAACTCAGTGACAAGTCAACTTAATTATTATCTCCGCTCATGCTCTCCCATCTAAATACGTAACGTTAGCTAAGCCCGTTGTAGATTTTTGATTAGCCAACGGTATAGCTAGCTCCCAATAGTAAAGCGTCAGGACAATATTTTCAGAGATTATAGATTATTATAGCTCCAGTGAAGTAAGGTGAGTAACGCACATCAAATAACAAGCTCATTTGGCGGGTTATGATTAATAAATTATGGCCGTATGCACACTCAATTCTATTCGCGGCACTCCACAGATGTAGTCTGCCATTAAGTTTTCTAAAATACAACGATTTGGGACCGATGTCTGTACATTCTGACTTCACCCCAGTCTACAAGACTGTGTATTGTGCATTTTAATAACAGGTTTGTTTTGTACTATCTGTAAGACCTGTGACAATTGCAAAACTTATTACTTGAGTAGTAAGGACTGATATTCAGGACTTGTCAGCCAGTACCACTACAGCCTTGCAAAGACTTTGCTTTGAAGACCTTTTAATGAACTAACTTCCACATTTCAATATGCCCCTGACTTCTAAGGGGTGTTTTTATTTGTGACTACTTAACAGCCTAGAATTCTGTCAGTAGAACATCACATTTTTCTTTTCTGTTTGCAGGAAAAAGATTTGGTGTTGATGGAGGAGGTAACATCTTCAAGACAAAACTTAGACCTGATGCAACATCATCCAATGTCACAATCACCCTTCAGGAGGTACACAAGCAGAAGCTAAATTGAACATTGTCAATTATCAATTCCTATTTTACAAAATTTGTCCTGCATACATTTTTATCTTTAATGTGTATGCACTTGAAGACCAGTGCCCAATATGCACAGGAACATTTCCAGTGTCAGAAGTAGACCTGCCATGCCAGCTTTTGTGGAGACAGATAATGGTAATAGTGACTCACAGACTTTGCAGATGTTTTGAACGTGCTGAAAAATCGGAAACATTTTACAGGAACAGCTCACCAAAAACCCAGACTGTTCCTGGAGAACGGGGAGGTCTGGTAATCCTACTTTAAAGGCTGTTATTATACAACTGAATGAAAATACCAGAAACATCACTCTCACTGCTACAGTGTATTTACATTATTCTGTCTCTGAGTTGTAGAATATATTATAGCAGTAGACAAAAAAAGTAAAAAGATTGTGCTGTGAAATGAGCTCTACATGAATGAAATTAGATTTGTAGCATTCTCTAGAACAGTGGTTTTCAAGCCTGTGCTGGAGGCACCCCTGCCCTGCACATTTTGCATGTCTCTCTCATCTAACACACCTGATTCAATTCATCAGCTCATTAGTAGAGACTGCGAGACCTGATTTGGGTGTGTCTTATAAGGGAGACATACAAAATGTGCAGGGCACGGGTGCCTCCAGGACAGGTTTGAACCACTGCTCTAGAGAAAGTTCAGCAGGGAAAAGGTTCCCTCATGTGGAGACACAAGGACAACAGGCCTATTTGATTTTCATGCAAATCGCTTCTGAAGATTTTTTCATAAATTGTTTTTTAAACTTTTCAAAAGTTTCTTAAATAACAGATATACAGAGTGACCGTGCTGAACACAGCTGTATGTGTGTGTGACAAGGCCAGTGCATTAAAACTGTTCAGTTTAATCACTGTTCTATATTAATGCGCTGTCACTCGCACACACAGATCTGAGATCGCGCAGTGCAAAAAGTAACATTCAGAAGCTCATAAACTTGTTTTTAGCGCTGACACGCGACTTTAATTAATCGATACTGAATCGCTACATTATATTCCTCAGCAGCGCTGTTTTTAAGTAACTAAACTCAGCTTCATTGTTTGTAGAGAGAGACAGACGCAGACAATTTACACATCTCTCTTTCTCTGTTGACATGAATAAACAATATGCTCTCATTTGTATTTTCATTTTTTTCCTATTTGGGACAGGCAATCCAGTCACACTGTGAGATATCATGTCACCTAATCAGTGACTGAATGAATGCATGTGTTTTTTCTGTTTTAATAAAGCGACAGAGCGACTGCGCGGTTGGTAAAGACGTATCTTCTCGTCTGTTATTTGTATATATATATATATATATAGGTATATATTATTTGTATATATATATATATATATAGGATATTGTGCTATGATTTCAGATTCACAATCCTGTAACAGTTCACAGTACCTTCAACTTAAATATCATTAAACAATTTCTTTATTTGTAGACCAGTGAACTATGTATATTTATATTTTGCAAAAAATTGTTGATATTTACTTTGGGGTATACATTTACAAATAGCAGCTGTGAGCAATTATTGGAAAAGTATGTTCACTTTATGTCCTGCAGACAGGGTTTCTGGTAGTCAGGAATACTGTGGTCATGATCGGACAGACAGATGTTTCAGAGACAGCCTCCTTGGCCATGATAATATCAGCAGAGTTCAGATATGGCCTCTGTGGCATCAAAGGAGGGTCCGTCACCTTGGAAGCAAGTCCTAAACGCCTTGAGACAGCACTAGTAGATTCTGGTATGGCAGCCATGATGATGGTGGTCTCTGGTATGGCGTTCCCACTCCGTGACTCCCACAGTAAAGGCAGAGCCTGCAATGCCAGGTTGATACAATATTCCAGAGTCCACTCTGAGACCCACAATCACATGAGCAAGGCAAACAACTCAGATAGCCCACTCAGAAAAAATTGGGAGGCATACCTCCTGCATATCAGTCAAGTGTGCCAGCTCAGTGAAGTCCTGCATGTAGTTCTCGATCAGCCGTACAATTTGAGTTATTTTTAATTCTTTTTTTACTCAAAAGACACAATAGAAAGAATATAATCTAATCAAGAACAGGAACATAAAAGGGCACAATGAACACAAACAGGGAACGTGTTACAAAAACAAGCAAAAAAACTGTAAACAACAAATTTAGAACAAATATATAAAACAGGCAGGTTGTTTAATTTGTTCTCTTGTATTCTCACATTTCTGTGATTATTTTAAAGAACTGATCCTTGAGGAACACGACGGGGGATAGTGACAGAGCGAGCTTAGTGTTTGATAATGCACACAAATTATTGCCTGTCTGAGAGATATGAAGTTAACCGAAGGACATTAACAGTGATACCAATAACAGACAGATGAGAAAGGAGTACTAAATGGCAAACGCTGCACTCAGATCCAGGAGAACCAAGAGACTTACGACACCAGTGTCAGAGACCAGGAGAAAGTCATTTACTCTTACAAGAGCAGTCTCAGTACTGTGAGAAGCTCAAAAACCAGACTGATATTGTTCAAGCAGGTTTATCCAAGAGAGACTGCATCTGTGTGACAACTTTTCAAATACCTAAGCTATAAACAGAAGCTTGCAAACTGGTTTAAAGTTACTCAGGTTAGCAAAAAGACTTGGGTTCCTAAGTACTGGAGTGATAGCAGCTATTTTTAAACCTAGTGGAACATAACCAGTATCAAGGGATCTGTTTATCATATGAGTGATAGATGAGAGTAGGCAAGAAGTTTTTGAGTAAGTGAGCTGAAATTTGTCCAAGCTGACAGGAAGATGAGTTATATTTATTAATCAGCTGTTCAACCTCAGATGTATTAGTAGGTAAAAAGGTTGAGAACGGGTGGACAGACTGAGAAGGAGAAAAATGTGGAGGAGCAGATGGGAAAAAGCTAGTTTTATTGGAAAAATTACCGAAAAGTTTTCCAAAGGTCAATAGAGGCATTCATTGTATAAGATTATGGTTTGAGAAGTTTGTTAATCTCAGAGAAAAGAGTCTTGTGTTTACACTGCTTTATTATTAACACCGGAAAGGTAGAGCGTGCAGTGTTGAGTGCTTCTTTATATTTCAATACCTCGTCTGAATAAGTCACATGCAGCATGAGCATGAAGGTGAGGTTAGAGTCCTTCAAGACGCCTACCCTCAGATTTCATTACTCTGAGTTCTGGGGTGAACCATGAGGAGAAATTATCTGAAGAGACAAAAGAAATATAACTTCAAGCTTTTTCCATCAAGTAAATTACAAAGTTTATAACGTTACTAAAGAATTTAGGTATATTGATATTTCAGCACTCCATGAATGGACAGTGACTTAAATTCCAGAAAAAATGGGAAATTCTTTTAAGGTGAGAATATATTGGTTTGTGTTTTTATTAAATATTACAGGTTTAAACTGTTGTAGCTTTTTTAAACTAATTAAAAAATAATAGGATGATATAAGTTCTTTTTTTTTTTTTTTTTTTTTTACAATTACCAAATAGCCCAAATCTAAATTCTCGGGTCAGTGTTTTCATAAAAAAAAGTACTGACAAGTACTACTAATACTAATAATGATAAAAATTATTATTTATAAATATTATTATTATTCAATTTATTAATCATGACAACACATTTATATGTTTACATGTTTACACATTTATATGTGCATTACTTCCATCTTGTGGATGAATTATGTAGTGCAACTAATGGTTCTGAATCTAAATATACAATTATTCTGAATACTTAGACTATTTAACTTTTATCTTAAAACTAATGGCTATTAAAGTTTTTAAGTGTCATTATTTATCCAGACCACTTCTAATGTCTCCAAATAAGACAAAAATGCTCTGAGATATGAATGCGATGAAAAAAAAGTTGGTTCCCTTTCATAGGTCACTTCGATGCTGCGGTGACGTCACCGTATGGGAACACCTTCGGTGTGACGAATGCCTGAAGCCCTATACCATCTCGCCAATCCTATTGGCCAAATAGCGCTTGGCAACCGCCCTACGCATGCGTACGCATCGTATACCCGGGCGCCGCGCGCTAGTTTCGCTCAGATTTCATTTCCTTCAGGAAAGAGAATCATCTGTGCCCTGGAATCATCTCGCGTTCATAGCGGGTTTCTCGAGCAGAGTGTTAACTCCTCTTCGCGGACGCGATGAGCTTTCGAAAGTGCAAGGAACCGTGTACCAGGTTCATCACTAAGGGAGACACCTCACGAAAGGTGCGTAATCTGTTTGGGATTACATCACGCGCAGTCTACGCTTAGTGGTCTTTCCTCTTGTCCCCACTGTGATGGCCTGCGACTTAAAGTACTGCGCTCGAGGGTAGAAGTGTTTTCCAAGGGTCCGCCCCCGCGTCTAACCCCCGCCGTGTCGCTTCTGCGGCTGCCGAGGCACCGCACGAGGAGATGGCTTGGGGAGACATGTGCGACCTCACTTACGACGACAGCGCGGTGCTGGAGTTTTCTCCACATCGCTCGCTCTCCCCTACCCGAGTGCAGGATGCCACCTTCGTCGAACCCGTTGTGTTCTCGGACGGGGGTTTACAGCCCACCCCCGGAGGCATACGATGCTATCTCCTTCGGTTGTGGGCAGTTCGACGGACGACGTCTTATCCACCGCGGCTTTCGGAGTCTGAGGGACTTCGTGGCAGATACGGACAGCCCTCTCCCTCCTAGCGGACAGGAGAAGCGCGTCTCTCCCTCCTACAGCGAGCTGTGGATGTGGTCTCTCGTGCGGTGGGTAAGCTGGGACTGGACTGGGAGGTTGAGAAGGCCGAGGCCCAACCTTCATCTAAGCTGGACGACCGTTTTTTGACTAGTCGTGCTCCCGCGCAGCCCCGTAGGCCCCTGCCTTTTTTCCCGGACCTTCACCAGGAGGTTTCGAGGTCCTGGAAGCAGCCCTACTCGGCGCGCATCACGAACGCTGCGGCTGCGGATTTTCGCCACCATTTCAGATATGGCGAACCGTGGCTATACAGCGATGCCTCCGGTTGAGGAGACTCTTGCCGAACATCTGGCGCCTAATTCGGCCACGGCATGGAAGTCTCGCCCCCTCCCTTCCTTCGAAGGCGTGTCGAGTCACGTCTAGCCTCGTCGTGGAAATCTTACATGGCTGCTGGCAGGCGGCCGCATCGCTCCACTCTATGGCGGTCCTCCAGGCCTACCAAGCGGAGCTTTTAAAAGGATCTCGACGAGGGGGAGGGCATCACACCCGAGGCTGTGAAAAAAAGCTGCGTCGGGCAACGGATTTGGCGCTACGCAGCTACCAAACATACTGCTCGGGCAGTGGGCCGTTCCATGGCTGGTTTGATTACGGTCGAGCGCCACCTTTGGCTGAATCTCACCGATATCAAAGAAAAGGATAAATCTTTTCTCATGGACGCGCCCATTTCTAAGGACGGTTTTGTTTGGAGAGGCATTTTTACGTCGGTGGGTGGATAAATTTAGGGCAGCGAAACAGCAATCAGCCGCTTTCCGCCAGCTGATTCCACGCAGACCCAGAGAGACTGACGGCGGCAGGCGCCCGCGCGGGTCTCGTTCAACCTCTTCAAAACCGCCAACGGGCTGCCTCACGGGAAGAGCTTCGCCTATGGCGCCCACTCGTAAGGACTGGGGTCCTAAGGCTTTTTCCACCAGCTCGCCAGCTGACAGCGGAAAAAGAGAGACCTGTGAGTGTCGAGGCTAAATGCCTCTCGCTCTCGGGCTTAATAGCAGTACTGATATTTCGCTTGCTTGACCAGGGACGGCCCTCCGCTAGCGCGCGCTATTGGAAAAGTTTTCGCGCATACCACCCTATCACCCTTTAATGTTCATCTTTTTGTTTAATTTCCCCGCCCCGGGGGGCACGTTCAAAGGTTTATACCAAGGGGGAATGAAAGGCCCTTTTTTGAACGCAAAAAATTCAAGCCTTTCCCCGGGCCCCCTTCCCCCCGGGACCCCCCCCGGGCCCTTTCCGGGGGGGGGGGGGGGGGGGGGGGGGGGGGGGCTTTGTTTGGCTATAAAACGCAAAAAGGCAAACCTTCCCCCGAGTTTTTTGGCCCGTTTTTAAAACCGGGTTGGCCCCTTTTGCAAAGGGTTTTTAAACCGCCTTCTCCGGAAAACCCCCTTCTTTTGGAAAAAGGCCCCCCCTTTTCCCGCGGAATTTTTCCGCCCCCCCGGGCCGGGGTTAAACCGGAAAGCCCAAATGCTGGGGAAAGTCACCTCAAAAGGGCCCTGAAAAAACATTCGGGGGAGTTTTTTCCCCCCTTTTTGGTTGTTAAAAAAGGGGGGCTTTCCCCCTTTAAGGGGGCTCCCCTTTTCTTCACATCGGCCCTTTCGGGGGAGAATTAAAGAAAAACTTTAAACCCCTTGGGTTTTGCACGACGATCTGGGACAATTTTATTCAATAAAAGCCAGTAATTTTCCCGAGTTTCCTTCCCTTATTCCGGGTTTTTTCGGCTTAGGTGGTTTCCCCGAAATTTTTTCAAACGGACGGCTTTCCCCCGGTTGGGGGGGGCTTGTTTTTCAAGGGTTGGCCCAGCTAAATGGATTTGGAAAAGGGTTTTTTAAAAAAGAAACCCCGGGTTTAACTTTTAAAGAAGGGTTTAAAACAAAATTTTCGGTTTTTCTGGCTTCCCAGTATTTCCCCCGCGCTTACCCCCGTCAGGGTGCTATTTAAAATTACCCCAACAGGGGCGGGGGTTTGGCCCTACTTTTAGGGGGGGAACCCCCTGTTTTCGGGGGTTACCCTCCGCCCCCGTGGGGGGGCTTCGGGGAAAATTTCCCCTTTTTTTTCCCCGAATGAATTTCGATGACCAAAGGGGTTTTGCCCCAAAAAACGTTTAACGGGGAGGCCCTTCTCCCTTTTTGCGGGGGGGGGAAAGGGGAAAGGAGATTCCCCACGACGGCGCCTTTTTGGGGATTTTGGAAGGGGGCGAAGGGGGTTTAAGGGGGTTTGGGCACGAACGCAGCCCGCGGTTTTTTGGCCCCCATCGGTTGGCCTGGATTTTTCCTACTCTTATTTCCCAAATCGGCTGAGGCCTTTTAAAAAAGGGAAAAAAGAAACTCCTTTGGTTTAATTTCCCCGGGCGGGTTGTCCCCCCGGGGCAGGCTGGCGAGGAGGAATTTTTCGGCTGGGGTTTTTTCCGGGGGTCCCACACACCCCCGGGTTTTTGCGGGAACGGTCAGGCAATAGGGGGGAAGGGGAGATTTCCCCCAGACGGGTCGTTTTGGGGGCAACAGAGGGGAAAAGGGGATTTGGCACCCTACCCCAATTCCCCGTGGCCCCTTCCCCCTGGCCCCTGGGGCCGGATGGGGTTAATTCCCCGGGGGGTTTTTCCCCCCGGGCAAACCCCCGGGTTTTAAAATTTCCAGGGTGTTGTCCAGGATAGGTTTTCAAAAATGGAGTTTTTTTGCGCTGGGGGGTTTTTCCCCGTTTTGGCCCAACGGCCCGGGGTTTCGAACTGGATTTCCTTTTAAAGGTTTCCCCGGGGAGCCCCCCCCAAAAAAAGACTTTTGAAGAGGGGAGATTTCCCCCCAACCAGATTTTTGGGGAAGGGGGTGGTTTGGGCGGTGGGCCCTTTCCCCGGCCGCGGCCTCCGGCTTTTTAAAAAAGGGGTTCCGGACGGGTTAGGTTTTTTCCCGGGGGCCCTGGGGGCGAGTTCCGTTTTTTTTTTGGGTTTTTTTTTTTACTCCCCAGGGCTTCGGGACTTTTTGGGCCCTTAAACCCTTTTTGGGGGCCCGTTTTTAAATTTTTGGGGACCTTTAAGAACCAGTTTCTTTCTTATTGGCCCTTTACCCCTTCCCTTTTTAAAAGGTTGGGGGTTTAGGCCTTTCCCCCCGCCCGTCGGGCAGGGGTTTTTTTGTCCCAAATGTTTGGGGGAAATTTTCGGCCCACCTTTTAGCCCTTTAAAGTCCGGTTAAAACCCCTTTTAAGGGGAACGGTTTTTCTTGGCCTTTCCCCCCTCGGAGGGGGGTTTTTAAAAGGGTTTTTTCTTTTCCCCCTGTCAGGACCCCGCTTTTTTTTGATTATTGCTGGGGAGGGGCCCTTTTTCCCCAAAGTCCCCGCCCCCTTTTTTTCTTTTTCACAATCCTGGGGGGCCCATGCGGGTCGGAAAAAAAAAAAAAAAAAAAAAAAAAAAAAAAAAAAAAAAAAAAAAAAAAAAAAAAAGGGGAAAAAACCCAAAAAAAAAAAAAAGCAACGATTCCCATTGGGGGGGGGTTGGTGGAGGCAAATTTTTACCCCTATGAGGCGCGCGGTCTCGCCTCCCCTTCTAGGAGCAGAGCTCTTTCCACTAGGGGGGCCCCGTTTCCCCTCTCGGGGCGGCCCCTTTGGATCTTCATGGCTGATATCTGTGCGGGCGCAGGATGGTCCTCCCCAAACACTTTTAAAAATTTTTACATCTGGATGTGGGAGGGTTTCCTGGCTCCCGGGTTTCTTCCGCTTAAAGGCAGATTTCCCCTTGGGACCCCAGCTATCGGGTCGTCGGGCGTTAGGGTTTAAAAGGGGTTTCCCCATACTTGACTTCACCGCAGCATCGAAGTGCCCTATAAAAGGGAAACACTGGGTTACGAAATTAAAACCACAGTTCCCGAATGGGAAACCGGAGGGCTGCGGCCCCCCCGCCGTTCCCAAAAAACCTAAAAACGTTTTTTCTTTTTCAGTTATGAAACCCTTAGCAAAAATAGCGCCCCGGCCCGCCCGGTATGGGATGCTACGCGCGTAGGGGGGGGGCCCAAGCGCTATTTGGCCAATGGGGAATTGGGCGGTTTGGTATGGGGCTTCGGGACATTCGTCCCCCAAAGGTTTTTTCCCATCCCGGGACGCCCAACCGGCGGGGCATCTTTTCCCCTTTATTAAAGGGAACTTTTGGTTACATACTAACCAAAAATTTTGCGGGACTTTTTTTAAAAAAACCTGAAAAATGAAAGCCCCTTTTAAAATTTCGGATCATAAAAGAAAACACTCTTGATTTCTGTAGGGTGATTTTTTTCTGGGATTAAATCAAAAGGGGGGCCAAATTTTCCCAAAAAAAGAAAAAAATGTTTATAATACTTTATATGGCTTTTAAATTGTATATACATTACCATGGTAAAACACAGAAAATGTTTTCCAGAGCGGGGGAAAGGGGAATGTACAGATTCCAAAAATCAGTACTCAAATTAGAGTACATTACATTTGAAATGCTCATAATCGATTCCATTTTATTTTTGGTAACCCAACTTTATTTTTACGGTTACATTCTTTTAGTTAAATTTTGGGCATGTAAAAAAAACTAAAATTTTAGCCATGTTTTAAAGGTCAAATTTTAAGCACATATTAATGTTTTTTTTTCCTCCCAATCCCAAATCCAACCCAATACCTAAACTTTAACAACTACCTTTTTCACTTTTAAATTACAAAAAATTAAAAATTTTTTGAGAAAAAAGTCATAGTTATTTAATAAGCAACACCAAGGATTTAACCAAAAAATAAAGTGTCCCGGGTTTCTTTTTTAGGGTTTAAAATTTTGGGTTACATATTATTCACAAAAATGGCAAAAACTTCATAATTTAATTGATTCCCCCAAATTCTCTTTTTTTCTCTCTCTTTTAAAAATTTACCTCTCTAAAATACTATTTTTTTGGTCATATTTTGTTTTTTTTGGCTATATTCACAAAAACAGAATTTTTCAGTAAAATGCCCATGAAAATCATTTTTCAAACCATGCTTCTAAAATTTGGGGTGATAAAAGTCCCTCTAAATCGGGGATGGATCCTGTTAACCAAATAAAAATGCAAGTTACAAAATACTTTTGATGCCCTAGCTCTGAAAAAACTTACATTTGGGTCATCATTTTCCCAGAAGGACCTTAACTGTTGAATTGAAAAATCTGCCTAAAAAGACTTTGGCTGGGGAAAAAAACAAAAAAAATATTTCTGTTTTTAGTTTTCAAGCATTCAAATTTATTTTACATTTTTATGTTTTAAAAAATTTTTATTAGTTTTTTTAATAAACCCTCACAAACCCACTGCAGTTCTTACATTAAGCCCGGTTTTTGGGAAAATCTGAAATTTAAAGTCCCTTTTTAAAAGGGATTGGGTTTAAGATGGCACAAATATTTTTTAAAAATAAATTTTCAAAAATTTTATTTTTCTTTTTTTTTAAAAAAAAAAAATCAAATATGGTACGTTTTAAAGTAAGTTTTAAAATAAGTTAAAAAAAAGTTTCTAAAAAATATTCCCGAATACATTACCCAAAAAAAGAAAATTAAAAGCTACTAACCCCACAGTTTTCAAAACAGTAAACTGTAATCAGTAATGGACTACAAGTAAAAATTGATGGCCCCGACCACTGAATTATTCGAAAAAAAAATCCCCACCAGAGATGGTGGGTGCGGGCCACAACGGAAGTCCTTTTTTTGTATTTTTAGTGTTTAAAAAAAAAAAACCCGACCCCAAAAAAAACCCAAAAATAATTTACCCAAAAAAAAAATCACGTAAAACAAATTTTGAATAATTAAAGTATTAATTTTTCTCCAAAAGAAATTTAAAGGACAATCCCCCAAACAAGTGACTTAAAGTTTTAGGGAAAAATTGACAAAAAGAGCAGGATGTTTTCCAAAGGTTTTTTTTAAAAAAATTTTTTTTAAAATCATGCTTAACAGGGGCCCAAAACTGTAATAATTTTTTGAGATATTTTTTTTAAAAATTTATTTCATTAGGAAAAAAAATTGAGGGGGGACCACACACGGGCCATTAATACCCTCTAAATATTATTTCAATAGGGACTTGGGAGAAAGGGAAATTAGGTAAAATTAAAACTGACTCTTTTTTGCCTTGAGAAAAAAATTTCCAACCAGTGAATTCAACAAAAATCATTTACCCTTATTTTTGTTTCAAAGAGGCAGACAAAAATTTTCCCAAAAAGATTGAAAGGGTTTTAAATTCATTCCTGGAAAACTGTAAATTATTTTCAAAACAAAATTTTGAGTGACGAAAAAAAATGATTGTTTTCAAAAACTGGGTTTATTTAAATGCTTCCAAAACCAAACTGATGCCCTTCCCCTTTTTCCTTTGCTCCTCTGTTTCCACCCCGGGCCTTTAAAAATAATCTAATAAATAAAAACCTCCACAAAGAAATTAAACAACCCAAAAATTAAGTCCTTCTATTTTCCTTTAAAAATGTATAATTGGCATTTTTGCCCCCATTTATTTTTTTTTTAAATTTTTTTTTTACACTTTTTTTCACTTTTAGTTTTGGGATTTGGCAACATTTTTATATTTTTTTTCATTTTTTCAAATGTGGCAAAATTATTTTATAATTAAAATAAAATATATATTATATTTTATATAATTTTATATATATAAAATATATATATTATATTATATAATATGGGAAAAAAAAATTATAAATAAATAAATTTAAAAATAAAGTTTAAAAATACAATTTTACAAAAGAATGGAAATAAAAAGTCCCAATTTTTTTAAAATTTTTTTTAAAATTTTTTTTTTTTTTAAATTTATATAACTCAGAGGTTTTTTATTTTGGGGGGCTTTGGCATTCCCATTTATAAAGGCTTTCCGGGAATACTTTCACTGGTTTATAAGGGCCCCCATGCGCAACCCCCAAAACAAGACCTCTTCTGCTTTCCCCTTTCAAAAAAGTGTTTTTGGGTGCCCTCTGCGGACAAATTCAGCAGCGGGATATTAAAACACAAGATTATTGCTGTTATTTTTTTTTTTATTTCTGTTATTTAAATAATGAAAAAATAATTTTAATTTAAAAAAAACTCTCAAATAGCTTTTTGGCAAAAATATTTGTTTATAATTGGTTAAAAATTTAATTTTTTTATTGTTTTCCCTTTGGGTTAAAAAAAAGAACAATGAGTAAAAACCATTAATTCATTTAAAAAATTTTTTTTTAATTTTTTTTATTTTGTATGTTTTTTTTTTTATTTATTTTTTTTTTTTTTTTTAAAATTTATTTTTTTTTCAAATTTCTGTTCTTTTTTTTTAATAATTTTTATTCTTTTAAGGAAACCTAAAAAAATATTTTTTATCATTTTTTTTTTTTTTTTATTTATATTTTTAAATTAAATTTTTATTTTAAATTTATTTTTAATTTTTTTTAAAAAGATTTTTAAAATTTTTATTTTAATAAAAATTATTTTTTATTTTTTAATTTTTTATTTTTATTTTTTTAAATTTTTTTTTTTACTATTTTAAGTTCAGCAGGGAAAGGTCCCTCATGTGGGAGAACACAAGAGACAAACAGGCCTATTGACATTCATGCAAATCGTAATCTGGAAGATTTTTTAAATAATCGTTTTTTAACTTTAAAAAAAACGTATTTATTAATTAACAGATTGACAGAGTTAATATGCTGACCACAGCTTTATTTGTGTGTGACTTTAAGTTTAGTGCATTTATAACTGTTCATTTTTATAATTGTTCGCTGTATTAAGAAATGCGCTGTCATAAGCTCGCACACCCGAATTCTGAGATGTCGACGCACAGTGCAAAATAAAGCAACCTCAGAGCTTACGATAAACTTGTTTCAGCGGTGCCACGAGACTTTATATTAATCGACCTTACTGAATCGCTGCATTAGATTTCTCCAGCAAGGCTTGGGCTAAATATCGTGATGAGGGAAAGTAACTAAACTCAGCTTCATTGTGTGAAAAAGGAGAGACGCAGGGACAAGGGGGGAACATCTCTCTCTCTCTCTGGAAACAGGATAACATAGTATGCTCTCATTTGTACATACGTTGTTTTTTTCTATTGGGACAGGCAAATCAAAACACACTGAAAAAAGATGTTCATCGTGACCTAATCAGTGACTGAATAAAATGCAAGTGAAGATGAAGGAGGAGGAAAATAAAAATTGCGCCAGTCAGAGGCGAAGGAATGCGCGGTTGGAAAAAAAAAAGGACAAAAGGTTACAAGGGGTCTGTTATTTGTGTGTGTATATACAAGGATTATTGGCTATGATTTCAGGAACTTGGGGAAATCCCTGGAAGCAGAGCACCAGAACCTTCAACTTAAAGTATCAATTAAACAACAGGAAAAATTGTGACCAGTGAAACTTGTATCATTTTGCTAAAAAATTGTTGATATTTAAGGAAAAGGTATACATTTGACAAATAGCATTCTTAATGAGCAGATATATGGAAAGTATGTTCACTTTACCTCCGCAGACACACGTTTTAGGTAATTGTTCAAGAAGGGGATTACTGAGGGCTGGGACGCTGGGCTAGTGATATAATATAGGACAGAGTTTAAAGTTGGCCTTTGTTGGCATCAAAGGAGGGCCGTCACCTGGAAGCCAGTCCTGTTTTTTTTGAGACAGGCACTAGTTTTTTCTGTATTGGTGACCATGATGATGGTGGTCTCTGGTATGGAGGTTCCCACGCCGTTTTTCCACAGTAAAGGCAGAGGATTTTTTTTGCCAGGTTGTTTACAATTTATTCCATTTTTCCAGTCAGAGGTTTTAATTTACACTTTTTACGGGCAAACGACTCAGTATAGTTTTAATCTCATTTTTTTTTTGGAGGCATAGCTCCTGCATATCAGTTTTTAAGTGTGCCAGCCAGTAAAGTAAGGCATGGGTAGGTTTCGATCCAGCCGTACGTTATTTGAGTTATTTTTAATTGTTTTTTTTATTCAAAAGACACAAGAGGTTGAATATAATCCAATCAAGAAAACAGGAACATAACAGGGACAGTGAACAGGAAACAGGGAGCAACGTGTTACCCCCCAAAAAACCACACAGTTTTTTTTTTTTTGTAAACAACTGAGAAGAAATATATTAACATTTTTTTTTTTTTAATTTGTTCTATGGTATTCTCACATTTCTGCGCTTATTTAAGAACCGATCCTTGAGAACGGACGGGGGATGGGATAGTGACAGAGCGGATTCAGTGTGTGAATAATGCACACAATTATGACTGTATGAGAGATGATGAAGGTGAACTGAAGGACATTAAACAGTGCCTACAAATACAGACAGATGAAGAAAGGAGTACTAAATGGCAATACGCGGCACTCAGATCCGGGAGACCAGAGACTTACGACCAAACCAGTGTCAGAGACAGAGAAGTCATTACTCTTACAAAGCAGTCTCAGTACTGTGAGAAACTCTCAAAACCAGGCGGACTGGATATTGTTCAAGCAGGGTTAATTTATCCAAGAGAGACTGAAACGGTGACAACTTTTCAAATACCTTATGCTATAAACAAAAGATTGCAACACTGGTTTCAAGTTACTCAGCGGTTAGGCAAAAAGACTTGGGTTCCTAAGTACTGGAGGGATAGCCAAGCTATTTTTAAACCTAGCTGGAACATTACCAGTATCAAGGGATCTGTTTATTCATATGGGTGATAGTTGAGAGTAGGGCAAGAAAGTTTTTGAAGTAAGTGAGATGGAAATGGCCATAGCTGACAGGAAGAGGAGTTAGATTTAGTAATCAGCTGTTCAACCTCAGATGTATTAGTAGGAAAAAAAGTGTGAGATACGGACGTGGACAAGGGGTTGAGAAGGAGGAAAATTGTGGAGGAGCAGCTGGGGAAAAAGCTTGGTAGACTGACACCAGTTTTATATCGGAAAAAACCGTCAGGGAGTATACCCGAAACCTCGATGATGACGGTGCTATCCAAGTAAAGGTGCATAACCTAGAGGCCCCCTCGGGCACGACGGACGCGCCCGATGTGTAGATTAAGATTATCGGTTTGGCGACTGTATAGTTTGTAACCTAAAGCGGCACGATTTTTTAGGAAACGAGTCTTGCTGTTACACTGCTTTATTATTACAATGGAAAGGTAGAGCATGCAGTGTTGGATGTGCGTCTTTTTATTTCCAATACCTCGTCTGAATAAGTCACATGCAGCCCTGAGCATGAAGGTGAGGTTTATAGTCCTTGCACAAGACGCCTACACCCTTAGATTTCATTAACTCTGAAGTTCACCGGCGGGTGAAGAGTGAACCATGAGGAGAAAATTATCTGAAGAGACAAAAGAAAAATAACTTCAAGCTTTTTCCATCAAGTAAATTACAAATGTTTATAACGTTATTAAAGAAGCTGGTGTATTGATATTTCAGCACTCGATGAATGGACAGCGACTTCTGAAATTCCAGAAAAAAAAAAAATGGGAAAATTCTTTTACAGTGCGAATGTATTGGTTTTGCTGTGGTTCATTAAAGATTACAGAGTTTTAAGAATTGTTGTAGCCTTTTTTAAAACTAATTAAAAAATAAATAGGTTGATATAAGTTCTTTTACTTTTACCAAAATAGCCCAAATCTAACATTCTAGGGTCAATGTTTTCATAAAAAAAGTACGGACAAGTATCTACTAGTACTAATAAATAATTAGTATTATTTATAAATATTATTATTATTCAATTAATTAATCCATGACCCAACACATTATATGTTTACACATTTATATGTGCATACCTTTCCATCTTGTGGAATGAATTATGTAGTGCAACTCATGGTTCTGAATCTAAATATATAATTGTTCCTGAATACTAGACTATTTAACTTTTATCTTAAAAAACAATGGCTATTAAAAGTTTTTAAAGTGTCGATTAATTTATCCAGAACACTTCCTAATGTCTCCAATTTAAGACAAAAATGCTCTGAGATTATGAATGCACCCAACAGAGGCTCTTTCTGTAGTCAAGTGTAGCGCCTCCTCTGAGGAGAAACAGCATCCTTTGTGCCATGTACGTAAAACCCTTTTAATCAATGTTTCTGATTATTTTTTATTAATCTGTGGTTCTCTGTTGTCCAAACAAATATATGTAGGCCAAGGTCATGTTTGATTCTCTCTCTTTTTGGTGCTGATGAAAAAAAGGTTGGTTTGCAGAACTGTTTGTAAAAACTGATTAAATGAAAGCTCATTAAATCAGATCATGAAAAGAATACACTTTTGATTTCTGTATGAGTGAGCGTTTCTGATGAGTAAATATTAAGCACGCTATTTCCAAAAAAGTAAAGTGATGATAATGCTTTATATGGCATTTCTTGTAATATACAGTACCATGGTACACACAGTAAATGTTTTCCAGAGCTGGGCAGTAATGTAATCAGATTCCAAAAAAACAAGTAGGTCAAAGTACTCATAATTAAGAGTACATTACATTTTAAGAAATGCCATAATCAGATTACAGTACTTTTGGTAACAACTTATTTTTACGGTTAAATCCGCATTAGTTGATTATTGGCATGGTATATCACTAGAATATTTAGCCATGTATAGGTGCTAATTAAGCACCTTATTAATGCCTTTTTCTACATCCCTAAATCCTACCCAATACCGTAAAACTTAACAACTACCTTATTCACTATTAATTAGCAGAAAATTAAGAATTTATTGAGAGAAAAGTCATAGTTATTAGTAATAAGCAACTAATAGATGTAACCTTAAAATAAAGTGTTACCGTTACTTTTTATGGATTACATTATTACATATTATTCACACAATGGCAGTAAATTCTTCATAATTTATTGATTCTCCCAAATTCATCTTTTTCTCTCTCTTTTAAAATTTCCTCTCTAAAAATCCTACTTTGTGTCATACATTTAGTTTTGGCTATATTCACAATATTGAATGTTCTTGTAAATGTCATGTAAATCATTTTTCAAACCATGCTTCTGAATTTGGGTGATAAAAGCGCCTCTCAAGAAATGAGATCATGTATGACACAAATAATTATGCAACTTACTAAATACTGGTGATGTCTAGCTGTGAAACACTATACAGTCCTCATCACTTCCAGAAGGACCTTAACTGTTGAAGTGAGAAATCTGACCTGAAAGACTTTGGCTGTGGACAAAACAATAAAAATATCTGTTTTTAGTGTTCAAGCGTTTTCAAATTTATTTGACATTTTATGATTTAAATAATTATTAGCTTTTTAATCAATCACAAACACTCACTGCAGTTCTTACATAAGCCCAGTTTGGGAATCTCTGAATTAATGTCATTTTTAATGCATTGTATGATGATGGCATCAAATATTTTTAAATATATTTTCATTCTATTTGCTTTTTTTCTTATCAATATGGTAGATTTAATGGAAGTTTAAAACAAGTTAGATAAAAAAGTTAGTTAAAAAGTATCAGAATACCCACCTTAAATGAATTACGCTATAACTACAGTTTTCATCATGTAATCTGTAATCAGTAATGGACTACAAGTAATAATTGAGGACAGACCATTGAATTGCTCAGAAATAATACACACCAGAGATGGTGATGCGGCCACAATGTGAAGTAGCAGACTGTTTGGTATGTATTAACACTGACCCAAAAAAAACACCCAAAAATAATTATACAAAGAAAAAATCACGTAATACATTCTGATAATTAAAGCATTAATATTACTCCAAAAGAATTGAAAGGACTATCCCAAAACAATACGTGACTTATAGTTTTATGCAAAGATTGACAAAAAGAGCAGGATGTGTCAATGGTATTTTTACATTTTTGTAAGTAATGCTTAACAGGGTCAAATCTGTGAATAATTTTGTAAGATATTTCTTTAACTTTATTCATTAGGGAAAAAAAAGGAGGGAGTGACCACACACGTGGCCAGTTAATATCATCATAAATATTATTTCAATAGCACATTGCAGAAGGAATTGAGGTAATATTGTCCAAAAAAAAGAATCTGACTTGTGTAATTACACTTTTGCATTCACAGAAACAAAATACCAACCAGTGAATTCAACAGAAATCATTGAGCCATTATTATTGTTTCTAAAGAGCAGACAAATTTCCAAAGAGACTGAAAGCTATATTAAATTCATTCCTGGATACTGTAAATTAGTATTTCAAAACAAAATCTGAGTCACTGAATAAATTATTGTTATCAGATAACTGGGTTCAGTTAAAGTGCTTCTCAAAACTCAAACTGATGCTTCCTCGTTTCCTCGCTCCTCTGTTCTCCAGCCGTGACCTGAAACTAATCTAATAAATAAATACATCCACAAAGAAATGTAAAACAACAAAACATTAAGTCTTTCTGTCGTATATTTCCTTAAATATGTATAATTGCATTTTTTCCCACATTTATTTATTTTTTCATTTATTTATACACTTATTTTGACCTTTATTTATATATGTATTTGTCAACATTTATGTATGTGTTACATTTATTCAATATCTGTGTATTATAAATATATATATATAAATAATACAATAATATATGGAAATAAATGTATAAATAAATAAATGATGAAAAATAAATGTTGAAAAATACAATTATACATAAAGAATGGAATATAAAAGTCTGATTTTTTCACATTTTATTTATTTATTTATTTTCTTTTTATATGTATATACTCACTTATTTATTATTTTGGGAACTTTGGCATTCCATTTAATAAAGGCTGTCCTGTAATACTTTCACTGGTGAGAAGTTCCTCATGCAGCAACACAGAGACAAGACCCTCGTCTGCTCCTCTTTACAATAAGAATTTTTTTGCTGCCATTCTGCTGGGACAAAATGCAGCAGCGCAGTATTAAACACACATGATTATTGCTGTTGTTTTATTCTCAAAGTTAAACCCAATGAAAACAGATAATATTTAATTTAATAAAAACTCATCAAAATAGCATTAGCAACAATATAGTTTAAACTATGGTGTAATCATATTTTTATTGTTTTCTTGGTTAGAATAAAGAACAACTGAGTAAAATCCATTAATTCATTAAAATTAGTCATGAGAAATTGGTTCTAGTTAGTTTGTGTAAGTGTTTGAAGTGTTCAGACTTACAGAAGTCAGTGATCAGAGCTTGTATCTGCTGTGTTCAGGTTCAGGTTTGATGCTGAATATAAGCTGCAGTGTTTCTGTATCAATCTGCTTTAAGTTTAGTGTGACTTTATCTCCACACTGACTTCTGACTGACACGAGTCTGTCCTCAGTGAAGTGTCTCTTCACGCTGGAGGAGGAGTCCCTCTCATCAGCGCTGACACTTTATTGATATATATGGAGAAAATCAAAATGCTGCTTTCTGATTTGTCACTGATTGTGTTTGATGATTTCCTCTGTTGTGTCTAATAAGGTAACAGTGAGAGTCATTGGCAGCTGTGAGTCTCTCTCTCTCTCTTTATTATAGTGACAGGAGCCAGTTTCTTCAGTGTGTTTGAGGAGCAGATGAGAAACTTGTGCTGAGTTCTGAGTTGATGAAGTAGTGTGTGTCGAGCTGAAGGAGAAAATGGAGAACTGTGTGATGCTGATGTTTCTGTGTTATATGGTAAAAACTCATCACCTCTGGTAGGTACATACTCAGAGTCCAGAGGTAATCTATTTTTAAAATAAGCTGAAATGTTTTACATGTACTGTTACACTTTACTACATATATTGTTTGGTATGTTCACTAATTGTCTCTCTCTCATGTGTAGACAGTGTAAGTGTGAGGTTGGTGAATGGTAGTAATCCCTGTGCTGGTCGAGTGGAGGTTTATAATGGTGGTCAGTGGGGAACAGTGTGTCATGTTTTGTGGGATATTACTGATGCTGCAGTGGTGTGTAGAGAGCTGGACTGTGGGAAGGCTGTAAAAGCAACAAGTAAAGCTCACTTTGGACCAGGATCAGGACCAATTTCAATGGGTTATGTAGAATGTACACTGAAAGACTGCAGGTCAAACAGGCAGAATACACCATCAGCTGGTACCATCGAACTGTTATCATGGTCGTGATGCTGGTGTGTCATCTGTTCAGGTAAGCTGCTCCAAACCTCAGTCTGTTATTTCATCTCTCTTTCATAATTCACACTCAATCAATAACATATTTATGCTGGTGTTAACAAACATCACTATCAATCTCATGAAACAGGCAGTCTCTGTTTAATTGTTTTGTTCATAATAATATATTCATCTTAATTCCTTATTATCTTAAAATAAACTATGAAGAGAATCACCATTAAATGTCATGTGTTTTGTATTTTCAGACAGTCTGATCTGACAATCTTATTTACGTTGTTTATTTAATGAAGATTATCAAATTACAGATGAAAGATAAAATTATATATCTACGGTAAGCGGGAGGGACATGTTCGTAGTTTTGTCGTGTTCACGAGATCTTTTTGTTGAGATTAACGATATTCTGATGTTTACGAGTTTAATGTGTAAACAACTCTGCGTGACCATCACAACCTGGGATTATAAGAAGTGGATAAAACGACGGGCCGCTGAATTATTAGAAAAAAAGTCGTCAATTATTCCTTATATATTTTAAATATTGTAAACATTTGCAAATATTGTAAACGCCTGACAATTAAACCAATTAAGTTTTGACTTTATGATTGTATTTATGATCGTATGTGACGTGTTGTGTTTTTCATTAACAAATGAAAAAACTACGCAAAATGATCCATTCATCAACGGACATGTATAAGCTAATTATAGTTTATTAATTAGCCAAAATAAAATATATATTAAATTAAACCTTTAAACTGCACTTCCATTAAAAATTAACGGAAGATAAAACCACAGATAATATTAGTGCAGATTATATGAAATAATAAAATACAAAATTTAATGACAGTTTTCTCTAGTGTTTCAGGTGAGTAGAGATGTTTAATTAATAATCATTTACTTATGTAATAAAAACACAGGTCGCCACCCCAGACTCGTTAATGGATCCCACCTGTGTTCTGGGAGGTTAGAGATACTTCAGGAGAACACACGCTACACAGTGTGTGACGCTGTCTTTGACCAGCAGGATGCAGAGGTTGTGTGTAGAGAGCTGGACTGTGGGGCTCCTGTACAGGTGCTGGGAGCAGCTGCTTTTGGAAAAGGAGACGCTCAGATGTGGACACAAGAGATTCAGTGCAGAGGAGACGAATCACACATTCGACGCTGTTCATTGTCAACTTCACCTAAAATAAACTGCACCCATGACAATGACATAGGACTGATATGCTCTGGTAAAATGTTCAACCTTGTAAAGAATACAGTTAAATACTAAAATTAATTTCTTTGATCAATACCACAATCTGAAATCTTAGACTGTATTAAACAGAGATTAGAACTAGAGAATTACTCAAATTATCTCTGTTCTCTTGGTTTTTGATTGTATTTGATTTCAGTAAGAACTGTGTTGTTTGTCCAGGTTACACTGAGGTTAAACTAGTAAATGGTTCAGACTCTTGTTCAGGAAGAGTGGAGCTTCAGTATTTCGGTAAATGGGGCACCGTGTGTGATGCATGCTGGGATATGAGAGCTGCCAGTGTCCTCTGTAGACAGCTGAATTGTGGGATTGCTGTGTCTGTTGTGGGATCAGACTGGTTTGGAGAGGGAAGTGTTGAAATCTGGGCTGATGTGTTTGATTTGTGTCGGGAATGAAACAAAAACTCTCAGAATGTTCCATCTCTTCATGGAGTCGAGCTGAATGTTCTCACAGACAAGATGTTGGAGTCATCTGCTCTGGTGAGCACATTCACACCACACTGAAGTCATGGGTTTCAGAATAAAACTACACATTTCAACAAATGTAGTATATTTTAGATAAATATTAAATCACAAATAAATACTCTCTCCAGACAGTAAAGCTCATCTGGAGAACTGCAGCTCTTCACAAACTCTCAACTGCAGCTCCACACAACAGCCGTCAGTAAAGAATACTGGTGAGAAAATCAGCATCTGGGCAGATTCTCCAGTTATTATTGATCAAAAATACGTATGTACAATCACTGTTTTTTCTTTCTCTGAATATCAGGTCGTGGGTCCATCAGGCTGGGGGTTCTGGGGGAGACTGTGCAGGGAGGCTGGAGGTTTTTCACAGCGGCTCTCGGGGGGACAGTGTGTGATGACTCCTGGGATATTAAAGATGCCCATGTGGTGTGCAGACAGCTGCAGTGTGGAGTGGCCCTCAGTAACCAGCAGGTACCAGTCTGGTTTGGTCCTGGTTCTGGACCCATATGGCTGGATGAGGTGGAGTGTGAGGGGAATGAGACATCCCTGTGGAGCTGCTCTTCTCCAGGCTGGGGAAAACATGACTGTCATCACAAGGAGGATGTAGGAGTCGTGTGCTCAGGTAAACATGCTGCTGAATTTTTCCCATTAAAATTAATATAACATATTCATAGTATATTCATTTGTCCACAGTGCCCTTTGTTTTCAATTTAGTTTTTCTTTCAGTGGTATTTTTGCATTTCTATCTAGAGTTTAAAGAGTTTAGGTTAACTGAAGGCTGTGAAGGGAATGTGGAGGTTTTCTACAATGGATCCTGGGGTAATGTGTGCTGGAACCAGATGGACAGAGACACAGCGAGTCTGATCTGTCAAGAGCTGAACTGTGGAAGATCTGGTGATTTTTGTCTGATTCTACAGCAAGAGTGAAATCAGCTCCTAACTGGCTGGATAATTTTAAATGTCGACCACATGATTCCTCTTTATGGCAGTGTCCATCTTCACTCTGGGGACAGAATAACTGTGGTTACGATGAAGTGGCCAAAATTACTTGCTCAGGTGAGACGATATTTAAATGATTTAATATGGTCTCAGCAGAGTGCGAATTACCCCACCATAATTAAGGGGTACTGCTCCTTCACTTCTTCTATGATCATCATGGTCCACTACCATATCAATCCCCACAGTTTTAGTCACATCTTCTATACAGAATTCACACCCTATACTAAATTTACCCTAAACAGTCAATAGCCTACTCGATCTGGATTGAAGCAGCAAACATTCAGTGTAAAAGTGAAAAAAAAAGACATAACATTATTTAATATTTGAATCACAGCTTATATAGTGTTTTGACATCGACAACACACAACCAAAAAGTGCATTTTACCTCAAACTTGCGACTAGTTAACTTTCTAAAGAAGGCTCAATCGCTTCTCGGGTCGACATTAACACACTGACAAAATTATATTCAGAATTTTAAAATATTTTTATACCACTTTTTAATGTGTGATTGTGTAAAGGTGTTCACGAGATAGAGATACCAACCTTTCGCGAACTTGCTTTCAACGTCGAACGAACACTCGTTCCCTTCCCATGGAGACGAGGGGCTGTGTGTGTGTGTGTGTGTGTGTGTGTGTGTGTGTGTGTGTCGGTTATGGCGCTTGATTTTTTTACAGTCTATGGTGTGTGTGTGTGTGTGTGTGTGTGTGTGTGTGTGAGAGACGCACTAGCAGGGAAAGGAAATGCAGCTGAACGAATGGCTGCGTGTTTTAAATAGCGTTAAAAAATGAAAGACCTGTCCTTGACAGACGAAAACTAATGACAAAGACGAAAACTAAGGACATTTACTCTATAATTTAATTTTATTTTAGTTAGTTTTGCCAAACACACATTACAGTTTTAGTTAGTTATAGTTTTTTTTTTCTTTCTTGTAATATATGCCTCGTTTTTATTTTTATTTCAATGTTTTTTCCCACCTAGTTTTTGTTTTTTTGTTCATTTTCGTTAACGATTATAACCTTGGACCCCCCCAAAACTGATATTTCTGTCCCTTTGGGTATAGTACCCCCCAGTAGCCCCTGTAATTCGAACTATGGGTCTCAGTAGTCATATTTTCTTTCTATGCCATAAGTATGTGGTAAGTAAACTATTTTTTCTGCAAGACTAAACAGAGCAGGTGGGAAGAGTATTTGTGATTGTTTAATGTTTAATTTCAGCGGAGAGTGATGAGTCTCCTCGGAGTCGTCTGACATGTTCAGCATCTCCTCACCAGAGACAGTGTTCAAGTAAGTTTCCTGATTATACATTAGTTATTGTTTCTTTGTGCAACTCTGTTTTTGCCTTATTATATTATTATCTGTGCACTGGATTATTTGCCTTTAAAATCAGTTTTAAATATTTCAATATTTAACCAACTCTGTCTTCAGTTTTAGTGTGTTTTGTTGTAAATGTTCTAAAGTTTGTACTAATGTGTGTTTTAGATCATGTTCCTCTCAGACTGAGTGAAGGTAAGGGCCGGTGCTCTGGGAGGCTGGAGGTGTATCATAACGCTGTGTGGGGCTCAGTCTGTGATGATCAGTGGGACATCACCGATGCTCAGGTGGTCTGCAGGCAGCTGGGTTGTGGAGCAGCACTGAGGGCTGATGGGAATTCAGTCCTTGGTGCTGGTAAAGGTGTTGTGTGGATGAACAAAGGTCAATGCAGAGGAAATGAGATTCACCTGTGGGACTGTCCTCTCTCCCTGAAAAAACACACTTACTGCTCACGCAAGAAGCTTGTTACACTCAACTGTGTAGGTCAGGCAAAATTTCTGGATCATTTCAGTGCTGATAATATTTGTTTAACTTAATCATTTGCATTATTGTATATGTGTTTGTGTCTGTTTTGCTAGATTTGTCAGTGTCCACTACTCCTGCCACAACAACATCAGCTTCTCCTCCAGCGTGCTCAACATCAGTCTCTCCTCCACAAACTCCTCCAGCAGCGTCTCTCTCCGTCCCCCCAGTGCTTGTGATTGTTCTGGGAGTTGTGCTCTTACTGCTCTTAGTGCCACTGCTTATACTGATTCAGCGAAAAAGAGTGATGAGGAGAAGAGGTAGGAGAGATCCAGAGACTCTCATATTGTGTCTTATTCAGTGTGTGATCAGTCATGTGCTGTGAACTGACAGCAGGTTTGTCTGTCTACACTCACAGCTCTGTCTAAGAGGAGACACAGGACGATGTCTGAGGCCGTTTATGAGGAGATTCAACACAGACACAATCACTTCACTCAGAGGGGTGAGACATGAGCCATCAATCTCATTTAATAGCATTAATAAGAGTCTGTCAGACAGCTGATGTTCATCTGTTATTAGTCCTGTTAAACCTCCTGCTTCAAACCACAAAATTACTCACAGAAAACCACGTATCTCTGGAATTGTGTGTGTGTGTGTGTCAGTGAGTATCTCTTCCTGTGAGTATTTTTAGATTGTCAAAAGGATGTGTTTATATATAAGTGTAGGCACAGGTGTGTGTGTATTTCTGGAATGTGGTGAGGAATAAGTTCATGTGAGGATACTTGTGTGTTTGTTAATAGGCCTAACAAAAAAGGGATCTGCCTATAATGCTTTTAAATGTAAATAATTCATATTTGTGCTGTGTTGTCTACATAATAATTAAGGAAATTAGGATTCAGTCTGTTTGTAATGATGAACATGTTTCTGACTGCTCTGCTCTTCTTTAACAGGGAGTCTCATCTCTGAAGAACTGCATTCTGGGTATGAAGATGCTGATGAGCTTCTCTCAGGTTCGAGAGATGAAGCACACATTCACTCCACATTTCTATTAAAAGAAGACCCCTTTTTAATGAATTGATCAATGGCTCAATACTATTCAAATACTGCTGCTCAATTATATATTAACAGTGTACTCTCCTTTTTTAGCAAAAGAGTTCAAGACTGCATATTATGATGATGTCACTAATGACAGTGGTCTGAAAGGTCAGTGACCTTTTTAATTGATCACATGATTCATCACCAACTGATTAATAAATTCACGATCTGCCAAAAGAACATATTTTGGTTTTGTATCCAAACATATTGTGTGTTGATGCAGAAGAGATGGTGAAGGAAATCACACCGGGATACTATGATGATGTCATCACTGATGGACTGAAACCAGATCGTGAGACAGGTGTCACTCTCTTACTCTACAACAGCATATAATATACTTTTAAATTAAAATATTACAGTATATTGAAGACAGATATTTCAGATTTGTTCTGAATGTATTGAATGTGTGTCTGTGATGAATGTGTGAATTTGTAGAAGACACACCTGAGAGCTATGATGATGTCATGACGAGCGGACAGAACTCTGAAATCAAAAAAGGTGTTTTACATAAACATTTTTTTTAAAAAATCCCCCAAAAACAATAAAAAAAAATATTAAATAAATTAGTTAATTAATTTTTTTTTTCACCATGTGCTCTTCCGATACCATACTCTTGAAATTAATTTTGACTCATATTTTTTATATGTAGTGAACGCACCAGAGAATTATGATGATGTTATTATTAATAGACCGAGCTCTCAAGGGATAACAGGTCAGTTGCACTAAACTATTTATTTCTTTTTATAATCATCCTTTGCATGTTTACATGAGATTTGTCATCTGTTCTGTGTAATCAAGTCACTTAATGAGCAGGTCATAAGGTTTTTCGAAATATATATATTTTTTGCAGTTTTTAACATAGCTATCCTCCAATGTAAACAGTCTGCAAAGTTGTTAATCAAAAAAGTGCATGATAAAGAAAGATATTAGCTGTTCCAAACAGACACTATACACTATGCACTCAACCATGTAGTGTATGAATTATATTATATACAGTTATTTTGTCATTCATAATTGGAGTCTGATAGCCCCTTCCCCTTCGCTACGTAATTAAAGCTGTGACAGTTGAGAGCATGAAGTGTCCAACATTACACACTTCGTTTTCTCGGTTATTTAAGTGCATCATCCAGGTATTTAAAGTGCACTTTTTCTTTTTGGAACTTTCAGTGTGAATGCACTACTCGCATTATTCATACTAAAAAACATCATAGAATAGAACATGAGTACACGATTTGGAACGCACCTATTGTCTCTCAAAAGAAAGAGTCGACCCTGAATCGCGTTAACGAGTCGTCATATTTTCGGATCTTCTGCCTGTTACAGGTATTCATCACTAGGTAATACATTTGCATAATCCCCACCTGCTCACGAAATACGAACACTCTGACCTGCCCACAAACACTTCTGCTAGTTAGTGTGTTTACATCATGTCGAGAAGACGCTGTGTTCTGCGCTGTGAAAGCAAGTTTGTTTTGTTTTCATTGCCAAAAGATGATGATGTGAAGAATCAGTGGTTAAAATTATTATTTTTTCCACGATACCATGCATGGCAATACAATTCGAACCTTTTGTTGTGTGCTCGTCATTTTACCGAGGACTGCTTCTCTAATCTTGGCGAGTTCAACGTGGGATTTGCTAAACGCTTGTCCATGAAAGATAACACCATTCCCACACGTGCACCTCAAATAAGTAAATAATAATAATAATGGATGCAATAAAACTGCTGTCACATCACGTATAGAACCACATACAAAGTTTATACTTACCACTGAGAAACGTCCTGATCTAGTCGTGCTTGCGATGGAGTTTCCAGTTGAGCGACTGCATAGGTATCATTCTCGGACTCAGGTTCTAATTGATAAAGTAATATCGATGTCATTTTTTTTAATCTTATAGCATCTTTGTTTACAAGTAACCCTCTGGAGCAAAAAAATATTTATGTTAATGGGAGTTTCATTTCTGACACGCATTGTATACAGAAAGACCAATCACAAAAGACTTGGCCAGCTGACCAATCAGAGCAGAGTAGGCTTATGGAAGGGAGGGTTTTACAGAACTGCTTCGAACAAATCGTTTTGAAATCATTGAAAAGTGATTCTTATTATTAAATGTATATTCTGAGAAAATTACAATGTTTTCTCACCTTAGATGCATTTATATTAGGACACTTTAAAATACCATATGACCTGCTCTTTAAGGGAAAAAGGATCCTTCAAAAGTGATAAAGTGTTTTATAAACTGATATGAGATGTTTTATGACATTCTTGATCAGAGAGAGTTCAGGAGGAGTATGATGATGTCATGAGTGTCAGTGAAGATGTGAGAAACCTGTTGGGTGAGTTATTATAAAAAATTTTGTTGTCATTATATTAAGATATTTATATTTCAGTATTTTTTTTTTATATTTTTCCAGTTTTTTAGACTTAGAATATTTATCCAATTACAGTATTTGACATGTTTTAAGTTTTAGTTTATTTATTTATTTATTTATTTTTTAATAACAGATTACGATGATGTGGAGGAGGAGTCAAACAAAGAAGGGGGACATTTGGCTCAATGATCTCATCCACTGCCTTGGTTCAACACATCTGAATTGAGTAATATTGCTTTTGATATGCCAAATCTCAGGTTTTTATATTTTTTCCCCATGTTTTGTATTAAAACTGTCATGCTTATGTGAAAACAATCATAAAATAACAAACATAAAAAAAAAAAAAAAAATTCTGACAAATTTTTGTGTGTATTTCAATAAGAGATTTAACAACCCCTGAAGTCAAATGTCTGATCTTACTTTATAAACCACAGCCACAGTGATAGTTGAACACATATATCCTAAATATAAGCCCAAACAACCATCAGTGATGTAACAGCCCTCAGCATCACAGCAGCAAGTACCGGAGTTTAAAGCTGAGTAAATGTAATAATTGAACTATGCCCTAATCCTGGCTTAGTCTAACTTTATTGTGCTCTTGTTTAGACCATCATAATAGTGTAGTAAAATCCACCTAATTTTATGCACATTTGATAAAAAAATAAAATTATATGTTCAACTTATTATAATTTATATATTTATAGCAAAAATCCACTATTTTAATAAAAAGTTTCAGTAAGTCAGCAGTCAGTGATCAGAGCTTGTATCTGCTGTGTTCAGGTTCAGGTTTGATGCTGAATATAAGCTGCAGTGTTTCTGTATCAATCTGCTTTAAGTTTAGTGTGACTTTATCTCCACACTGACTTCTGACTGACACGAGTCTGTCCTCAGTGAAGTGTCTCTTCACGCTGGAGGAGTCCCGCTCATCAGCGCTCACACTTTATTGATATATATGGAGAAAATCAAAATGCTGCTTTCTGATTTGTCACTGATTGTGTTTGATGATTTCCTCTGTTGTGTCTAATAAGGTAACAGTGAGTGTCATTGGCAGCTGTGAGTCTCTCTCTCTCTTTAGGGGGCTGACAGGAGCCAGTTTCTTCAGTGTGTTTGAGGAGCGACAAGAAACTTGTGCTAACAGAGTCAAACACACGGTGTGACGAGCAGAAGAAGATGGAGGGATGCCTGACACTCGTTTTACTCTCCCTAATTAATAAGAGTCTGTCAGACAGTTGATGTTCATCTATTATTAGTCCTGTTAAACCTCCTGCTTCAAACCACAGAATTCCTGACAGAAAACCACAGAGCTGCAGGTATATGTTAATGTGTGTGTGTGTGTGTCAGTAAGTATCTCTTCCTGTGAGTATTTTTAGATAGCCATAAGGAGGAATGGGTTCATGTGAGGATACTTGTGTGTTTGTTAATAGGCCCAAAAAAGGGATTTCTGCCTATAATGCTTTTAAATGTGAATAATTCATATTTGTGCTGTGTTGTCTACATAATAATTAAGGAAATGATGATTCAGTCTGTTTGTAATGATGAACATGTTTCTGACTGCTCTGCTCTCCTTTAGCAGGGAGTCTCATCATAATACTAAAACTTTTATCTTATTAAAAAAGTAAAAGGCTGTATATTATAATAATGTCAGCAATGCCAGGTCTCAAGACCTGCAACAGCACAGTTTACATTTTGTTTTCAAAAATATTCCACAAAACCCCAAATATATGACATGTTTTGATGCAGAAGAGATGAAGGAAATCATGCCAGGATACTATGATGATGTCATCACTGATGGACTGAAACCAGATCGTAAAACAGGTGTCACTCTGTTTTATATACATACATACACATGTATTTTTCTTTTTATGATAAATTTGTAGAAAACACACAGAGAGCTATAATTATGTCATGAGAGGTGAACAGAACTCTAATATTAATGTTTTTGCTTTTTTATCTGTTTGTTTAACATAAAACCTTTAAAATGATTTTTAGTGAGTCAGTACTGATATGATTACATTTGTTTTGTTTATATCTTCATGTATGTGTAGTGGACTCACCGGAGCATTATGATGATGTCATAATTACTGGACAGAACTTTAAATGTGTAACAGGTGAGTCACACAGAACTGCCTTTTATCATCACCTGCTGTATTATATATATATCATGTTACATAATGAACATGTATTTAAACCATTAATGAATCATCAGGTTTATCAGGTTTAATCGAATAGTCTCAGACAGTCATGAGGAGAAAGAGATCAGTGACACAAGCTGTTACACATTACAATGTGAGGTTTTATTTCATGTGTATCAGAGGGAGATCAGGAGGAGTATGATGATGATGTGAAGAACAGCAATGAAGATGAGAGAAACATGCTGGGTTGGTTATTGTTACCTTTTTACATAATCTACTTTCAATCATTATATTTATAATTTAAACCCAATTTCAACTAAATAATGCTGTACTTACAATAATTTAAAAATTCATTTGCTTTTTTTTTTTAAACAGACTATGATGATGTGGGGGAGTAGTCAAATAAAGTGGGAGGAGCCATATGACTCTGAGGAGACTGTTTATGAAATCATATTACAGTTACTGGTTCTACTGAGAGTTTCTTATATTTCTACTAATGCATCAATGCCTTCTGTTTTTGTTATTTTAATATTTTTTTTATGAAAGTTTTCATGCTTTAACAACAAATCTTAGTATTTGTATTTTAGTATTTGGCCTTTTATTTTGATATCAATGCTTTTCAACTAAAACAAAATATACCTAAATATACAAAAAATTCATCATGTCACAAAAATATTTTTAAAAGAACGGTTAGAAGAAGAGAACTTATGCAAAATTCTATAATGTTTAAGAAGCACTTTTAGGCAGTTCAGCTCCTGACAGAATTTTATAGCTAAATATAATAATAATAAAAAAAAAACTATAGATCTACCACTTATTAGATATTATAAAGCATCATGTTTTTCACAAACTTGAATTAACTCAAGTAAAACAATTTAATATTTTGTTTACAAGAAATATTACTGGGAAAGACATCCTTGTGGTCAAAAAACAAAAAAACAAAAAGAAAACCCCAAACTGCAGAGTTTATTGTGTGATGGTCTATTTTAACTCTAAACAGTCTCATTTTATGGTTGATACTGAATTATTTGTGCTGAGCTTGAATCTTTTGCAGCAATAGCTCTATATGCAGATTGAGGTTGAGCTGACCTTTCTTGGTTTTTCTCTTCAACAACTGATATGTGGCCATTTTCTTCTCCTTATATATTTTCAGAGCCTCCTCTCGCTGAGCTTCGTCTTTCAAGAATTCCTACACAGACACACACAATAAAACATGCATCAATCATTTGTCAAAGAATGTAAAGGATGATTAAAATGTGTTGGTTTACATGACATAACGAGTCTTCCTTAATGACATCACAAAGGAGATTGATTAGGAAACTGAAAACTGTACAACAATTCCATCATACTGATGGCTTAAAGAAGTGCATTTGTCAGTTTTTATTTCCTCACCTCTCGTTTTCTTGCACGTTCCTCCTTTATCCTTTCATATTCTTGCTTTGTCTTCTGATACGATGACATTTTCTGCTTCCTTCGGATGAATGGAGTCTTATGGGAGCTGATGACACAAATCAGAAATGTGGCTTTGTGTGTGTGTGTGTATGTGTGTGACTGTGTGTGTATATATTTCTTTAACTATCTGTTACTGTGTCTGTCAGTCTCTGCTGGTTCATCATCTGAATCAGAGACGGTAGTTTGGTCAGTCGTTGTGTTTGAGATGTGTTTCTCAGTAAAAGGTAAATCCAACACTGTTTTTAGTTCATCATCTGCTTCTGTCTCTTCATCGAATGTTCTCTCTTTACATCTTTTCTTCTTCTTCTTCTTCATCTAGTCGTTCTTTTTCAGCCAGGTACAGATGTCTCAGATGCTCGGGATATTCCTCCTCTAACTGGATTGGTGATTCTTGCATTTTCTTCCTCTTTTCAGAGAAGTTTGTTTATTCATGTTTTATCTTCTTCTTCCTTTTGAAGGCAAATCCCTGACCTGAGAAAGAATGAGAGGGAGATGAGATTCAAACAGTACACACTCTACATTTAGTCCTAGTTAATATTTGTTGTATATTTCGGTCGATGACATGACGCTCTTTTTTTCTGGATCTATTACGTTGTTTAAAAATATGTTGTGGCAATTTATAAGAAAAATACGTAAGTTAACTTTTTTGTATAACATGATATTAACGTTTTCAAAAATGTCACCAGCGTTAAAGCAAGGATACATATCTAAGAACGATATAAAGTTGGTTCGACGTTTGACGTTTTTGACATTTTGTCAGAGATTCAGCCTCGGAAATCTTCAATAATTCTTTAACGATTTAGCACAATGACAAGAAACATACTGTGTTGTAATTGTTTTCAAATGTAGAAGAGAACACACATTGTGTTTTATTGGTTTTAATCTGCCTTAAGGAATTATAACTGATAGACCTTATAATGTAAAAGTGCAAGGAAAGGGACCGTCTGCAAAGTGCAAAACGAAGAGAAAAAAAGCACAATTATTACATCTAAATGCTTCACTTGTGAAATGTATAAAATAATAAATCTCAAATCAAATGGGTGTGTCTTATTATTTATTCATAAAAGAACATTTAGCTGTTGGTTTTATTCACAGAACTGTAGCACAACAAAAGTTATTGAAATGGAACAACTGAGAAAAAGCTTGCAAAGCATTACAAAGATTGTGCAGTTTACCGCCCACTAGAGGAAGATATTGCACTTGTTTTGACCAAGTTTGACATTCAGAAGTTTAAATAAATTAATTTAGAATGCACTCAGTTTGATATGTAAATTTAAATGGGTGTGTCTTGTTACTTGTACAAAGAACAATACTTACAGCCATCTTTTACTATCATATGTAAATCAGGATGCATACTATTGAATTAAATTTGAATCCGTTAACACACTAATTTTTAAAACATACAGTATTCCATCTCAACTTCAAAAGGCGTGTCTTGTTACTGGTTTCTAGAAGAACATTTTGATGGTGGTTTTAGCCACAGAACTATAAAAGAACACATACTATTGAAAATTAAACCAATACATCATTTAGTTTCAAATAAATACAATCTTCTATTTTAGCTTCAAAGGCTGTGTCTTGTTACAGATTTCTTATGGAACATTGTGCAGTAGTTTTCATTGTCAAAAGTGATGCAGAAGTCATGCTATTGACTTTCAAAAATCAAATGCAAAGCCTTCCAAAGAGTCTCCAGTGTTACTGCCCTCTAGAGGAAGATACTGCAGGTGTTTTGACTGAGTTTGACATTCAAACGTATACATTAATTCCAAATCAATAAAGTCTTCTATTTCAACTTCAAAAAGTGTGTCTTCTTACCTGGGCATAAAAGAACATTTCGGTGAAGGTTTTACACTCATTTGTAATTCAGGATACATGCTATTAAACTAAATTCAAATCTGTTAATAAATTAATTTAAAATGCATGCAGTGTTCTTTCTCAAATCTAAAAGCTGTGTCTTGTTACTGGTTCCTAGTAGAACATTTTGATGGTGGTTTTAGCCACAGAACTATAATAGAACACATACTATTGAAAATTAAACCAATACATCATTTAGTTTCAAATAAATACAGTCTTCTATCTCAGCTACAAAGGCTGTGTCTTGTTACAGATTTAATAAATGATATTTTGCAGCAGTTTTCATTTTCAAAAGTGATGCCGAAGTCATACTATTGACTTTCAAAAATCGCTTGCGCAGCCTTCCATAGAGTCTCCAGTATTACTGCCCCCTAGAGGAATGTGCTGCAGTTGTTCTGAACGAGTATGACATTCAAAGTTATAAATTCTTTTAAAATCAATAAAGTCTTCTGTTTCAACTTCAAAATGTGTGTCTTGTTTCTGATTTCTAAATGAACATTTCAATTCAGGTTTTACACTCGTATGTAAATCAGAACACATGCTATTGAATTAAATAGTAGGTTTCTTGAAGCATCTCGTTGTCACAGTTCTTCTGGATTTATTCTCTTTCAGTTTGTATGTCATTCCAGACAAACAGATGATGATCAGATCAGATCTCTGTGTTGCCCACAAGATCCTTTAAAACAAAAATCTCACTAGATTATTACAATTAATGTCAAAATGAATGTTTGGAAATGTAAACTGATATTTCCTACTGACCCACCTCAGCAAAAGATAGAAATAACTGACATAAAACCATTTTTAGCTGCTGAAAATACTAGTGTTCTAATAATTTTGACCACCACTGCATACTGTATATGAAATGCTAATCCAAAAAAGAAAAAACAGCCCATATATATATTGTATATTAGTTTATTGACATATAGTACATTAGTTTTATATAAGTATGGAACAACACAAATTACAATTTATCTAGATCTATAAATACACATACACACACACACATATAAATCAGCATAAAATTTCTATCCATGCATTACCACCAACAACACCTAAAAAGTAGCCTTGCACTCTTTAAAGAGCTTTTTGTTAAAAAATACTGTACTTTTGAGTAAAATATTGAGAAAAGTCCCAAATGTTATTTCAGTGACTTATACAGAAAATATATTCAAACAGGAAATTATTTTAATTATTTTGTTTTAAATAACAAATTACAGAAAGTATTTAAAAATCATGCATAATTAAAATGTCATCTAAATACAGAAAATATCTGTCAAAGCAAAAAAATATACAAAGGGTCCATTTGACTGAAGTTTATTCTTATAGTTCTCTGAAGATACAGTTGTGGGCAAAATGTTAATTATTTTACCAAAGTAAGAGGTATTACACAAAATGCATTTAATTTTTTAGTGCTGCCCTGAGAAAGATATGTTGCATCAAAGATGTTTACATATAGTCCACAAGACAAAATAATAACTGAATTATGTCAGAAGCTTCAGAAGAAACCTATATATACAATTAGTACAATTTATCCAAAGAGTTTGTGAGACCTGGAGAGTTTTTATGAAGAATATTGGACAGTTTAACTGCTCAGGAAAAATAAGGGACTCATGAACAACTATCAAAAAAAAAGAAAAAAAAAGAAAGACAAAAAAGCAAGAAAAAAAAAGAAATTAAATGGAATGGAATTTTTGAATTTAATTCAATAGCATGTGTTCTGATTTACATACGAGTGTAAAACCTGAATTGAAATGTTCATTTAGAAATCAGAAACAAGACACACATTTTGAAGTTGAAACAGAAGACTTTATTGATTTTAAAATAATTTATAACTTTGAATGTCAAACTCGTTCAGAACAACTGCAGCACATTCCTCTAGGGGGCAGTAACACTGGAGACTCTATGGAAGGCTGTGCAAGCGGTTTTGACGGCATCACTTTTGACAATGAAAACTGCTGCAAAATATCATTTATTAAATCTGTAACAAGAAACAGCCTTTGTAGCTGAGATAGAAGATTGTATTTATTTGAAACTAAATGATGTATTGGTTTAATTTTCAATAGTATGTGTTCTATTATAGTTCCAAAAGTAAAACCAACATCAAAATGTTTGTCTAATCTGTAAGAAGACACCCATTGAAGTTGTGAAATAAAACTGTGTGTGTTTTAAATTAATTTATAAAAATTTAGATTTTCAGATTCAAGTCAAAACAACTGTAAAACAACACTCTTCGCCAGCGTTGTCTTATTTGTTGAATTTCAATAGCATGTTTTCTGTTATAGTTCTGTGACTAAAACAAATATAAAAAAATCTTCTTATGAAAACAGTAAGAAGACACACACCATGAGGTTGATACAGGAGAGTGTATTATTTTAAATTAATTTCTTTATTGTTTAATTTCAATAGCGTGTACTTATTTGGTGTCATACTTCTGTTAATATAACGAAAAAAAAAAGGACCTGGAATCAGCCTACTGCATAACCACTGGATTATGGACTACTATGCTTTTAATGTTGTTTTTCTTTTATTAATATATTTATTAATAGTAATAATATAATAATAGAACTACTATCACATATCTTGTTTACAATATTTCTTATTTAAATTCAAGTGAGCATTGTAAGTGTTTGTCTTTATATTCTTTCAAAGACCTTGGGAGCACAAAATTGCTCTTTGTTTTGTTAATTATAAAAAACATTCCGGTGGGAAATTTTTTTGTTTTATCATTTTCATGTACTTTGTAGACGGTCCCTAGCTGGCCTAAGCGCTAGCACGCTGCTGCTAGACTCTTTATGTGTTGCAACAAATCGAGGAGAATTAAAATAATAAAACTGCGATGTGTGTTCAGATCTACGTTCTATTGCTTTTCAGATAAGCCATTTTTATACAATTATACTCATCCACTAAGAATTTATTGAATTTTTTCGCGGGTGAATATCTGTCTAATATCCAATGTCAAACATCGAACCAACTTTATATATTTGTATCTAAGAACTAAGCACGTGCGTTTTACAGATTTTTGTCATTTCAGACGTCTTTATTTGTCACTGACCATTATGTCAGATTTGTTTATTCATTGTTAACTTTCTACATCTAAAATATATTTTCTGAAAAAGTGGCTATGTTTAAAGTGGACTAACGTTACTCACCTTCTTTTAAACTGCCATCAAAAACTTTGTCCTCAGGAACCCATTTTCTTTTCTTTTTGTCTTTTGTGTTTAAACCACCATGTGCACATTTGTTATTTAAGTATTTTCCTTTAATCCGATCTTTAGTTTTTGCGTTTTGTTTTAAAGGTTCCATGTTTCACGTTAACATTTACTCATTTGTGAACAAAACGCTTGTTTGTTTTTCGCAAACAGACGCAAAGTAATGACGTAAGGATGGTCGCAAGGCATTACTATTCAAGATAAACACCATTTGTGTGAGGGCAACATATTCGTTTCTCCATTCAACAGAACGCACGCTGATACACTCAACATGGCCGCGCAGTCGGTCGCTCAGAGGAATCATATCCTGATTCGACTACTTATGTCTTAAATACTGTGTCAACAGCTGCTGCTCAGCCTGCTCTCACTAAATATTCTCTCTTTTCTGTGTCCGTGAACAATGGCATTTAATGGCATACCCGTCTATACTTTAAAAATAAATAGATGAACTTAAGCGCTTTCTCTCTATATCATTAATTATCTCAAATGCGCACACTGTGGACTTTTTACACGCGTAATGTTTGGAGCACGTTTATGTGTGAGTCCTGATGACGTGCTGTGTGCTGTCAGTTCCACACAAGACCGCATAAGGGCGATAGAAGGTAGAGCTCTCAATCTGATTTGCATATATATATGTGTGTGTGTGTGTGTGTGTGAGTACATACAAATAAATAAAACATAAGAGAAGAAAAACACTACTTTTGGCTCTGCAATGCCTCAAAGAAGTTGGTGGACATATAAGCCCTGCTGAGGCAGCGAAAGCCCACTGTTTACCAGCTCTGGGGGTATGTAATCAGCTGGAATATCTGATGCCGAATCTGAGACTGATGACTGGAGACACTACAGCAGGACAATATTTTCATCAGAAGCTAGATTGGTGACTGTATTTATTGAATGAACTAGGGCTGTGCGATATGGAAAAAAAAATATATATATCGCAATTTCTTTGATCAATTTTGCGATTTCGATTATAATCACAATTTTGACACACACAGATATGCTTTACAGTCATGAATGCATTCAGGATGAATTTGAAACATATTTCCAAAAGAAAACCAATTAGAGCTTTATCAAAAAGTTGTAACGTCTCTAGAACAGACATAAGTCAAAATAATCACTATAGTAAAGGTGTAACAAAATTTCTAGACTTATGGCAAAAAAATATACATAAATAAATCCTGTGTCCAGGGACTTTTTTTCTTTTTTGCCATACATTATTAATAGAGCTCATTAATTGTAGCGGTGCCTCAGGTGTTGAAATAGATTTGTTATACATTATACAGGTTCACACGTAGGCCTACTCCATCAGCAGTGCGTATACAGTATGTGTATGCGGTGCAGAAGCGAGAGCGCATTAATGTAATGTCCGCACGCACGCAGATTTCTTTTGCTCTGTCACAAAACCAGACGCGCTTGCTCAGATACACGCTGCTCTCGCTCGGAGAAAGTGTGCGCACTTAAAACGTGTCTCCTCTCGCTCAAACTGCGTCCTGTGCACTCACAACTCTCTCTATGCTCATGTACCAAATATTAATACAAAACGAACTTAATTTGAATTGAATTATTACCGCGTGCAGTGTGAACGCTCTGATCTATGGAGCTAATATTATGACAAAATGATTTGAATTTGAATTGTGTAAATTTGAATTATTTGCAAGTGTAATCTAACAAAATTGAATTTTAGCTGGTAGTTTAAATAGTTCTGAATTTAATTTTTTTAAAACGAATATTGAACATTTGAAATTTAACAAATTGAAATGTTTTTATGGCTGAATTTTATAGACATGTATTTTCAAACAGCTAGTTTTTTTTTGTTCTGAATTCTTATACTGCAAATATTCAGTTTTAAAAAAATCAGATTCAAGTTTTCAAGGGTGAAGAAATTCGGAACTTCAAATTCAGTTTTCTAAAATTCAATGTCAAAAATTCAAACTCAAAAATTCAGATCTTACAGAAAGTAGGTCACAGGTCATCCACAGGGAAGAGATGATCTCAGAAAAGTCGAACAGAGCATTTTGGCCATTCACTGCAGAAATAATAGCAATATGTCTAGCACTTCAGTGGATAGAAGAAATACAACCAACAAGGGCAGTAATTTGTACAGATTCTCTATCAGCTCTAAATAGCTTGGAAAGTGGAACATCATCAGCAAGGCAAGACATGATAAACCAAGTAATGCAGAGTCTCTACAGAACAAGACAGTATGGAATTCTGGTAAATCTTGTATGGGTTCCATCGCATATGGGTGTGAAAGGAAATGAGGAGGCTGACAATCTGGCTAAACAGGCATTAAATCATTCACAAATTGACGTTGAAGTGGCATTAAGTAAAACAGAAATTAAAGTGATAATAGCGAAACAAATACAGGAAATTTGGCAGAAGGAATGGAATGAAGGAACAAAAGGTAGACATTTTTACTGCATTCAAGGAAAAGTTGGTTCAGAGAGAAGAAGATTCGGAAACAGGAAAGAGGACGTTTTAGTCACAAAGAATGCGTATTGGACATTGTTTATTAAATCAATGCTTACAAAGAATTGGTAAACATGAGAATGGAAATTGTGATAAATGTGGGTTAGCTGAAACTGTAGAACATGTGCTTATAGAATGCGAAGCTTATGAAAGAGAGCGGTCCCAGCTAAGACACGCTTTAAGAAATATAGATATCAATGAGCTGACACTTCAGGTTCTCCTAGGAGAGTAAGGTACCAAACAATCAAGAATTTATCATGAGTTATTTATATTTTTAAAGGAAACAGGATTATATAATAGGATGTAAAAAACTCCCTTCTGTGTAAACTCTTATATATGAATTTTTTTTTTTTTTTTTCTAGCTTAAACTTCCTTTCCAATATGCGCTTCACACTCCATTTCAGTAGGTGGCGGGAATGCACCTTTTAAGTTGGTTTGCCAACCGCCATAAAATCCTAGAAGAAGAAGAAGAAGAAGAAGAAGAGCATTTTGGCCAATTGGGGACTGCGCAAGTTTTCCAGCACGAACGTGGTGGTGGTTCAAGAGGTTGCCACTCTCTGACTCTGATCATGAATCGCCCGGAGGTAAGTGATTCTTAAACATGAATGATTTTGTGTTTATATGTTAGTTTAGCGTTCTCAGCAGGTGAGACATTTTTCTAAGAGGTCTCTGGTGTTTGTTTTAAAGTATATTTTGTGTAAAATTGATTAGAACGCCACCGTGTCTACTAGGCCTAAGTTACACAGACAGGACGCAACGGCGCGACGCAACACAGTGCTTGAAGCGACTGTTGCAAAGAGCTGGGACTAGGTCAGAAATAGTATGTAGAAATCCGTGTGCTGTTGGGGATTTCACGGGTCGCGTCGCACCGTTCGCGTCCGGTCTAGACTGCGTCGTACATCGAGAGGGTGTGCTGTATCGTGAATACGACGCGAACCGGAGTGCTTGCAACCTCTTCAGACGTGACTTATTCACGAGACAGCACTAGCCTTGAGTACCTTATTGCTTTTCTAAAGCGATTACCACTCAATAGTCATATTAAAGTAAAAATAAAATGTATTAGTGCAACTTTCATGAAGAAAAATCACCAAAAGCCAACCTTCCGCTGAAAAAAAAAATAGTCCCTGGCTGTGAGCAGCAGCAGAAGTTAAAATATTTCGGCTGTCATGTTAGATGGCGGCAAAGACAGTCTTTATTACTGAGTCAGTCATCAGTCAGTAGAGAAGACTTTAATATTCAAAGGACAATTGCATTATGTAGGGTTATTGTAAGACATTTAATGGCTAATTCACACGCCGAACTGCAACAAATAGTTGTCACAGACCGTCGTGTTCAAAGACTATGCATCTGTTGTCTGTATGTAACCATTTTGAAAATGTAATTTATGCACTCCTTTCCCCAAGTGCTGGCACTGTAACTAACTTAAGCATTTATTGTTACAGGAACAGATACTTCTAGATCATATATGGGAAAGACTTCGCTCACGTTTGGAGCATGCACTTGCCAGGATGCCTGTGGATTTGGACTTCTTAGAATTTATCTGTGTTCAGGAGTTGGTGTTCCTCAGTGCCGTATCCCCCCAGGTCATCATTCCTGTTGATATATGGGAAGGTTTGACTGGTCTGCATCATGCAATTACTTCAGAAAGACAAAGAAATGAGACACATGTTGTGACAGCGCACTTTGAACAAGGTAGTTGTGGACGACCAAAAGCAGTCATTGGTTGTGAATATCTCACCAGTTTGCTTGAGATGAACTTACCAGTGAGGTGTATTGCCTCTCTTCTGGGGGTATCTGAACGGACTGTACATAGACGACTGGCAGAGTTCAACCTATCAGTTAGGTCACTGTACAGCTCACTAACAGACAGTGAACTAGACACATTAGTGTCTTCTATTAAGTCCAGAATGCCAAACTCTGGGTACAGGATGGTGAAGGGAGCTTTGAAAGCTGAAGGGCACAAGGTACAATATGAGCGGGTGAGGGCATCACTTCATCGAGTGGACATACTGGGAGTTTTATCCAGGATGACAGAGCTGGGTTGTGTTGTACGGAGGAGATATTCAGTCCCAGGTCCCAAATCATTGATGCACATTGACAGTAATCACAAATTAATAAGGTAAATATTCTGTGTAAGGTTTTATTCTTTTTAACTCTATTGTCTTAAGATGGAAACCTTTGTTTAAAGTCCCCCTGTAATCAATCATTTATTGAAACTCATCCCTTAAAACTAATTTTTGATCACCAAAATTACATATTTAAACATTGTATTTTTCCTGTGAAAAAAAAATCTTAAAGAATTAGTTTACTTTTAAAACATTTTTGATGATAATTTACTCACCCTGATGTCATCCAAGATGTCCATGTCTTTCTTTTTTTTTGAGGAAAACATTCCAGGATTTTTCTCAATATAATGGACTTCAATGGCAACCAATGGTTTGAAGGTCCATGTCCGTCTCAATGCAGCTTCAAAGTTTCAACACAATCCCAGTCGAGAAATAAGGGTCTTATCTAGCGAAACGATCGGTCGTTTTCTACAAAATAAATAAAAATAATGATATACTTTTTAACCACAAATGCCTGTCATGTACCATCTCAGATGCGCCATGTATTACGTCATCACATTGGACTGGTCATGCAAGACTTTTTTTACAAAGCGAACGGGCAAAGACTAATACACGTACTAATAATGATATGCACACGTAAAGACCATTTTAAACAATAAACTGACACAAATACATATAAATGTCATTCAACATGCATATATCATATTTGTAAACACTGGGTTGGTACATCCGACTACATCTTGCGTGAATTTTCTAATGTGATGACGTAATGCGTGGCGCATCTCAGAGATAGTACAAGATGGGCATTTGTGGTTAAAAAGTATATATATAAATATATAAATTTTTTTATTTATTTTTTAATTTTAATTAAAAATTTTTTAATTTTTTAGAAAATGACCGATCGTTTCGCTAGATAAGACCCTTATTTCTCGACTGGGATTGTGTAAAGCCTTTGATTGAGACTGACATTTAGACCTTCAAACCGTTGGTTTCCATTGAAGTCCATTTATATTGAGAAAGATCCTGGAATGTGTTCCTAAAAACCTTAATTTCTTTTTGACTGAAGAAGGAAAGACATGGACTTGGGTGGTCTTGGTCATGGGGGTGAGTACATTATCAGCACAATTTTTTTTTTTGAAAGTGAACTAATCCTTTAATGCCTTAAAATAGCTTGTATGTAACTTGACACCCTTGCCTCATTTAGTATGCACGGTTCTATGAATATGCAAATGAGCCCTGCCTCCACTCACTCAGCTCAGACATCCACTGGTTGACGATCACACGTTGACCTGATTGGTTACAAGGTAGTTTGTGACGTCAGAAACACCAGCAATTTCAAAGCATGTTTTTGAGACTGTCTTTGGTTCACTGCAGTTTTATGGAGAAAATACTCAGCAATGGTGTCGACTTATGAATTTACACATGGCTTGTCTTAAAGCATATTAAAAACACCACACAAACATTAATAAAAATATAGATTTTCACCACAGGGGGACTTTAATGTAGCGGTTTTCAAATTCTGTCCCTTGAAGTCTATTTTCCTGCAGAGTTTAGCTCCAACCCTAATCAAAAACATTTACACAAGCTAATCAATGTCTTCAGGATTACTAGAAAGTTATAGGCAATTGAGTTTAATCAAGGCTGGAGCTAAACTCTGCAGGAAGTGGAACTCAAGAGCCAGAGTTGAGAATCCTGGTCTAACGGCTGTGGTTTAGGTATAACATTGTCTTGTTTGGAGGGGTGGACGGCTTTTCGTGAAAGGTGATTTTGTTTTTCTTCTTTTGTACAGTGTAAAGTTACATTGGAATTATGTACAGGGTACCAGATAAACAGAACTAACAACACTTTCAAATTTTACAGATAATGTACCTTGGTGCTGCCACAAACAATACAGCATTAACTGCACTGACCTTCTTCCAAGAATCTGTGGAAAGATATGGCTTCCCTCTCAGGTAAGTTGTGGTACAGAGTAATAAAGATTTTTTTTTAATACATATGTTCACTACATTAATCGTGGGGTATTGTGGTTGAAATTTCCCCTCTAGTATGCACATGACCTGTATAAATTCCTTTTTTCTGCTGAACACAAAAGAAAATAATTCTAAGAATATTGGTAACCAAACAGTCGTCTGGCACCATTCACTTCCATATTATTTTTGTACTACTATGTACAAAATACTATGAAAGTCAATGGTGCCCCAAAAATTTTTAGTTACAAACATTCAAAATATCATATTTTGTGTTCAGCAGAACAAAGGATTTTGTAAAGGTTTGGAACAACTCAAGGGTGAGTAAATGATGATAGAATTTTCAGTTTTGGGTGAACTATCCCTTTAAATTAAATGGGGGGCATTTAATAAATAACACTGTTTGTCCTCTAGTGCATGACCAATTGACACTACAGAGTCACAAGATGTCTCGCACCTTATGAACACTATTTCCTGGGGTTAAGGTCTTTAGTGTCCCACTAAACTGCTGCGCAGCAGATAACTCCGAGAGACTTCAGGCAATGCCTTTGAATATGCTTTATTGCACGGCTGAGAGGATCTCATAACAATTAGTTGTGGGAAGTTCGGATCATTTTACTGACTTGGATCTTTGAAACACGTTCTACAAAAAGAACAAATCTTTTTTTCGAGTAATTTCGTTCATTTCAGCAGAATGTATTTAAAATGTTACATGCTAATAGCCAAATTCCCCAAACATATCAAATGTTAATCGCATTTAGAATAATAATATAAAAAAAATTACAAGGAAAAGGCCCAATTCTGAGAAACCAAACATGTCACCCATTGAAGTGTTAATGCATTTAAGAAAAAAAAAAAAGAAATTTGAATAAATATAACATTACAATGCTAATTTAGTAATTTGACAGTAACATAATACAAATGTAAATTTCTGCATTTTAACCCTTAATATGCACTATTCGTTTGGGTTGTACACTCAGGATGTCTCGGTAAAATGTAATTTACCATCCAGTAAAATGTGAAGTTGAAGCATGTGATGATGTTCACATTTGTTGTGATTTAAGTTTTTTTCTGTCAGGACCACTATCATCAAATATGATTGAGAATTAGCATACTGTTTGGATTGGCGGTATGGTTCCGTTCTGGGCAAGAACAGCAAGAAGAGCAGCAATAACCCCCTTAGGGTAAACAGAACAGAACCAACATGAATGTATGCGAATATATGTAATTCAAGATTTTGAAGTACAACATAATTCGAGAATTTATTCTGATTCAAGAGGAATCAGAAAGCCAGATCCTGACTGACGAGAGGAGGAGCTGGGGATGGAGGAGGGTAATGATCTCCTGAGAAACACGATAGCTGCTGATAATACTCGAGCTTATATATTTATATAGTGATCTGCGTCGTATTCCTATAGAGGATCAGCTGAGAGTCACTGATGCAAGCTTGACTAACGTGACCTTCCAGAACTACCGCGACGCTTGATTTTTGTTGCAATTGACATTACAGTGAAATCTGAACAAGCATGTGTGTGTATATTTGCATCTGTTATCCATCGTGGATGTGTTGTGGTGTCCCTCCTTTAACATCATTTGGGGTCCCCCACAACCCTAATAGCACATAAATAAGTTAATAAAGTTTATACTACAGGGCCGTTGAATGCTTGAATCTGATTGGTTGAAAAATGCTCAATTATTTTCAGGGAAACGCATGGCTTAAGTATTTCCAGGCAGGTCTTGACTGCATTACAGTTCCATATCACTTTGCATAGTTAACTGTAATAATGGAAAATAGGATACAATTCATAACAAGAAAAACGATGCATGCTCCCATACGATTGATCTGCAATTTTCAATGTCTAGCTTCACAATCAATGGAAACATGCAGTTTAAAGTAAATAAAGTATACAGTCCTATCTGTAATCAATAGAAAATTAAACTGAATATAGGCTAAATAAATATTGTGCATGTATATAATAATAATAATAATAATAATAATAATATAATAATATATAATAATATAATGGATATTCCTGCAGCACAGGTTTTAATGCAGAAAATATAAAATATTAAATATTAATAGGCCTACTTGTTAAAAGGGTTTTATGTTTCAAGGCTAGTTTACTGTCATCTGTCAATAATAGAAAAAAAGAATAAACTAATTAATTAAAACGAATTGAATAAATAATAATATTGACACACATGCTTTTCGGTCTCATTGCAACATCTCTCTCGTTCTCTAATAACTGCATTAATAAATGCATAAAGCCGGGGACACACTTACTGTAAGGCCGGTTATGAATGTACTTTGATACTTATAACTGATCATGCCCAAATGAGTGTTCAGCGCGTTCAGTCTATGTTTACAGCGGTGTTTAAAATCTTCTGCAGTCGTTAATGGAAACAGTCAGAGAATGTGTCATCTAGTCATTAAGTGTGTCCCCGCATTAGTCTGCTATCAGTGGCTCAAACCTCCGTTACTACAGTAACTCTAAAATGACATTTTGGAATTAGCAACGGGGGCATGGGATTAGATGCGTAAGAAATTAGTCCTACATACAAGAGCGTTTTAATGACAAAAACTTTACAAACGTCTTGAAATACATTATATGAACAATGTTTCAAGGTGTGGTAAGTTGTGGTAACTATTGTATAAGCTGAATAATTGACTTAAAATTAAATGCAAAATAATGCACACTCAAGGTGGTAATGCAGTCACGAAGCAGAGTGGCCGTTACACCTCTGGTGTGCATTATTTTTCTAATAATTCAACGGCCTGTCGTCAATTATTCCTTACAGAAGTATAGTGTAGTCATGTTAATGTCAAATGTTGTCCAATGCACAAATTTAACAACAACTATTCATTTTATGCATCATTTTCACCAGGAACATTAAATTAACCTTTGGAAATGAGGACTGGGTTAAGTATTAAAACATTACCTTGACCAACTTTGTAACATTATAGGGTCAGAGGGGACCATGGAGTTGAGAATGTGGATATTGCACGTTTAATGTTCACAATTCGTGGCACAGGGAGAAGCAGTTTCATTTCAGGAAAAAGTGTCCACAACCAAAGGTATTTAAAGAAAGTACTATGTGGCAGAGATATCTCCACTATATAACTGTGTGCTTTATACTTCAAGTGTTTGTTTGAACCACCTAATTGCTTATGAGTTTTCTTGTAATTTTTTTTGTTATAGAATAGAGAGACTGTGGAGAGATGTGTGGACTGCAGTGACCAGTGTGTACTATGATGTGCTACACTATCTTGAGGAGGACAACTACCTTAATATTGCAGACCAAACACATCTCTTCTGTTGCCACTATACATTCCTGCCAAGGCTACAAGATGATCTAAACTTTTTCCGAGATGGGTGGGATAATCACCCTTTGAGAACAGAACATAGCATGTCTCCAAACCAGCTCTGGGAATTGGGTCAAATTCACTATCAAGTTGATGATCCCCCAAACGAAGAGGTATTCATGCAGATGCACAGCCATGTTTACATTATTATTATTTTTTTTTTTAGAAAAATTACAGCGGTCATGAGAATTCAAATATTAATTCAGTGGCATTTAAACATCTAATTAGCATTCCAGTAATCATGCAAATGTAATATTTGGAACTATTATAGGAACTGAGATTGTATACCATTTATAGATGCATTTAAAATGTATATGAAGAGTTCAGATGCAAAAGCCTCTAAGTGCGATCTGAAATTTTCTTCTAGAATGATCATTTTGATCAAGCTCGTACAATTAAGTTCAGTAATTTCACTTAAATGGCAATGCAAATTACCTATTAATTGTCATTTAAGTGAAATTACTGAACTTAATTGTACGAGCTTGATCAAAATGATCATTCTAGAAGAAAATTTCAGATGGCACTTAGAGGCTTTTGCATCTGAACTCTTCATACATATATACATATAGATAATATAATATAAAATGTCTTTTGTATACCCAGGAAATGAACATTGCCGAGATTGATTGGGAAAGCAGTGGGCTGCCTCCTGATGAAAGCGTTGGTGTTAACGTGCCCACTGTACAATGTCCACTTACACCAGAGCAACTTACTGCACTGAAGGACACAGTGGATCCTAGGTCACCATCACAATCCTATGGGATAGACATTTACATGGCTGCAGTGCAGTTTTGCCAAGCACTTGAGTAATGACACATTAACTGCTGAAACAATTTGAATTTATTTGGTGGATAATAAGATTACATGTGTATTTTTGAATACATAGAAATATGGATTGCTAAATTGCTTTAGAGCAGGTGTGTTAACTATTGCATGGGTTTTTACCCTTCTCCAAAATAAAACGGCAATAATACATGAACGTATTACTTTAACTGCTGAACCAATTTGAATTTGATGGATAATTAAACCATAAGATTACATGTGTCTTTTTTTGAATACATAGAGATATTGATTGCTAAATTGCAGGTGTGTTAACTATTGCATGGGTTTTTACCCTTCTCCAATGTGGATATTGCACGTTTAATGTACACAATTCTTGGCACAGGGAGAAGCAGTTTCATTTCAGGAAAAAGTGTCCACAACCAAAGGTATTTAAAGAAAGTACTATGTGGCAGAGATATCTCCACTATGTACTGTGTGCTTTATACTTCAAGTGTTTGTTTGAACCACCTAATTGCTTATGAGTTTTCTTGTAATTTTTTTTGTTATAGAATAGAGATACTGTGGAGAGATGTGTGGACTGCAGTGACCAGTGTGTACTATGATGTGCTACACTATCTTGAGGAGGACAACTACCTTAATATTGCAGACCAAACACATCTCTTCTGTTGCCACTATACATTCCTGCCAAGGCTACAAGATGATCTAAACTTTTTCCGAGATGGGTGGGATAATCACCCTTTGAGAACAGAACATAGCATGTCTCCAAACCAGCTCTGGGAATTGGGTCAAATTCACTATCAAGTTGATGATCCCCCAAACGAAGAGGTATTCATGCAGATGCACAGCCATGTTTACATTATTTTTTTATTTTTTTTTAGAAAAATTACAGCGGTCATGAGAATTCAAATATTAATTCAGTGGCATTTAAACTTCTAATTAGCATTCCAGTAATCATGCAAATGTAATATTTGGAACTATTATAGGAACTGAGATTGTATACCATTTATAGATGCACTTAAAAATATATATGAAGAGTTCAGATGCAAAAGCCTCTAAGTGCGATCTGAAATTTTCTTCTAGAATGATCATTTTGATCAAGCTCGTACAATTAAGTTCAGTAATTTCACTTAAATGGCAATGCAAATTACCTATTAATTGTCATTTAAGTGAAATTACTGAACTTAATTGTACAAGCTTGATCAAAATGATCATTCTAGAAGAAAATTTCAGATCGCACTTAGAGGCTTTTGCATCTGAACTCTTCATACATATATACATATAGATAATATAATATAAAATGTCTTTTGTATACCCAGGAAATGAACATTGCCGAGATTGATTGGGAAAGCAGTGGGCTGCCTCCTGATGAAAGCGTTGGTGTTAACGTGCCCACTGTACAATGTCCACTTACACCAGAGCAACTTACTGCACTGAAGGACACAGTGGATCCTAGGTCACCATCACAATCCTATGGGATAGACATTTACATGGCTGCAGTGCAGTTTTGCCAAGCACTTGAGTAATGACACATTAACTGCTGAAACAATTTGAATTTATTTGGTGGATAATAAGATTACATGTGTATTTTTGAATACATAGAAATATGGATTGCTAAATTGCTTTAGAGCAGGTGTGTTAACTATTGCATGTGTTTTTACCCTTCTCCAAAATAAAACGGCAATAATACATGAACGTATTACTTTAACTGCTGAACCAATTTAAATTTGATGGATAATTAAACCATAAGATTACATGTGTTTTTTTTTGAATACATAGAGATATTGATTGCTAAATTGCTTTAGAGCAGGTGTGTTAACTATTGCATGGGTTTTTACCCTTCTCCAAAATAAAACGGCAATAATACATGAACGTATTACTTTAACTTCATCAATGTCCAAAAAACAGGACAAACTTTGGTAATGCAATCTAATTTATAGATCTGGTGTTATTATTACAGTTTTGGATTTCACAGATCTAAACAAGGCCAAAACCATATTCTGAAGTGCCAATGCACATAAGGAGATCATCCTTAAAACTGCTGAAATCCATGTAGTGGGCTGGGAGGCGTAGCACATTGAAACAAGTGGAGGACTTCGGCATCTCAGAGTTAACCACTTCCACTACCATCTTTCCTTCTGGCACTTCCCACCCAAGCCAAAACTTCACCAAGTTTTTAAGGTCTGAGCTGGATGCTAAATAAAACAAAATCAACAATTAATTACTCACCAAAATATCGTTCCAAACCCAACAAAAAACTTTCATCAAGTAGTTTACCACAGGCTTTATTTTACTCAAATTATAAAACCCCATAGGAAAATTAATTTAAAAAAATACATTTATACCTGTCTCAATGAAGTGACGCAAATACCACGAGATGCGACATCTATCTTCTAGCGAACAATCTTCGTCGTCGTCATCATCATCATCATCATTCACATTGATATCCGAGGGCCAGCAGATACATTGAAGCAGCATCTGGAAACAATTACATATTTCTGTTGCAACAGGTCGGCATATATATATATATATATATATATATATATATATATATATATACACACACACACACACACACACACACAACCATTTAAATACACACACACACACACCATCTCAAAAAACTGTTTATGTATATATACACAGGTGAAACTCGAGAAATTGCATGTAATGAGTCTATATAATTAGTTTCACCTTTTAAATTGAATTAATGAAATTAACTTTTGCACGATATTCAAATTTTGAGTTTCACCTGTATATATGTATAATAATATATCACACACACACACGCACCACCTTATAACAATTAAATTTACCGATGGGGTGAGTGAATTTTCATTTTCCCTCAGAAAGATTTCCACATCTTTCCTTTCACTCAACAGTGGCCACACTCTGGTTTCTTTAAGTCCTTTACGTATTTGTTTCAACTGCCGTAATCTCCTTCCAATGACCTATAGTATTGCATATTTTAGATTATTAGGTTAAACTAAAAAAATAATAATAATGCTACAGTACAGCAATGCTAAAACTTAAAGCTCAGACAGTAAAAGAACACTACCGCATGTGATAATAGGCGCTCAAAAAGCCACTTCCGGTTTTCTTTGGTTGGGCCAGGAAGATCCCAAGCAAGACTCAGGTCAAGGACAGCTTGATATTCTTCACTACTGAGTTCTGCCTCTCCATCAAGCTCCATGTAGAATAGTATAAATGAAGAAAAATAAATAAATAAATAAATAAATAATGCAACAATTATGAATTGTTTAAATTACTGATTATACTACCAATGTACTTACCAGTTTTATGGTTTCACGAATATCATGGTCAGGACAGTCTTCGATTTGCACTGTAGCAGTCTCAGCTGAACCACCTAGAAGTACATGGACTATTGCTCGGCTGACTCCAGCCAGCCGAGGTCCACCATGTAGGAATGCATGTCCAATCATGCGTCCCGCAACTAGGAACAGATCACTCTCTATGAGAAATTGTGAAGATGATGGAACAAGATGGCCTGGTTCACCTTCAAAGAGACAGGTCCTTGCAGTATATCCCGTTTTAAAATAATGGGCTTAAATTAACATTGTGGATTCAAAGATGAAACAAAATGCCAGTCAATGTTCCATAAAAATAGTTAACATACCCATGTTAAAATTGAAACCATGCTGAAGCCTCTGTATAACAGTTGAAAAGAAGTGTCTAGTCACACCTTCACCAATGGCAGCATCCCCTGATTGTAACGGATTAAAATCAACAGTCCAAAAAGAAAAGAAAATGCCCAATAAAACCAGCTAAGAATGCCACTGAATAAATGCATTTATATTTGTTTAATACCACCTTGGAGTTTGCACTTCACAGGGCATGCCCATTCTATGCCGTTTTGTTTGTAGAATGCAACAAGTTCTCTGTCTTGATCTTCCTTGTCCATCCTCAAATCCATGGTCATCAAGAGGGAATTTCCAGTCTCATGTTGGCTAATTATTTCCTTAGTGTATAAGGATGCTGCTTTATTTTTATCTGGTTCAATTTTCCAATCTGCAAAACGCATAGAAGCAACATGTCAACACTTTCAGTTGTAACTGAAACTAGTTGCATACTCCACTAATTCAGTGCTAGCCTACATCTCAGAAACATGTTCCGTTTATCAATTCTATTTCAAAACTTAAACAAAAACACATACCATGACTCATGCTTGTGGCTTTAGCTGCATTTGAAGGTTCAGCGGTATACGTCAACGGCACGTAAACTCCAGATGTAGATGGTTCTTCCATAGACATATTTAATTCCAGAGGTTGTATACTTATAATAAAATACACATACTTCATTACCATACTTGTGTGCAACAAAAGAACAAAAATACCATTAGAATGAATTACCTAAAAAGTTAAAAATAAATTAAACATTAATAATTTTAACATAAAACAATATTCAATTGATATTTGCTGTGAAGAAGAGCTGAGGCAATCCTAACAGCACACACAATAAAAGTATACATTATGTGACCAGCAGGGGCGATTCTAGGATTTTCATTTTAGGGGGGCCCAGCCCCCAATGAGTGTATGATTTAAAAAAGTAACACTTAACATGCATGTTACTAGGATATTAGCTGTTAATTAGTAGATATAAATGGCAGGGTTTTATAATCACTGAGGTACCAAATGCGTGGTAGTTTAAGGGGGTTCTGGGCTATAACATTTTAAGATGTTTTGTAGGCCAAAAAAAAAGGATAACAATAGCTTTAAAACCATTTTAGTGGGCACAGTAGATTATTTTTCTCTCCTCATCTCCATCACTCTTTTTCTATTTGTTCTTATCTTGCCCTGTCTCTTCCCCTCCTAAAGCTGAGCTTTGAGTGATATAGGCTTTTCATTTTTGTCTGTGTCAGTGAAGAAAGTAAACATAGGGTCAACTGATTTTATGAATCATTTTCTCAGATATGTTAAATTACTGAAGTCTACCAGGAAAGCTAGGTAACCAAGTTTATGTAATGAATATGTACATCGTGAATACATTTTTGATCTTATGCCTAATACAGGGCTAAAGCCCCCCTAAAAAGAGCCTAGTGACACCCATTGGTGACCAGTGATACGTTCCTACAGATTTCTCAGAGAATGTTACATGCTCTCTAAGTGATATAATATTGCTCCTTGTAAATTTTGAAGAAAAAACATTCACTGATTAATCTGGAAATAAGTATTTTGTGCAGTAGCAAAAAATAAACTGTCAAATAAAATAATTTCTCACCTGTCACCCATGCAAAAACTTGTGTGAATCTCTATTACATCGAGATACATTTCTTTTTGACATATGGGGCAAGTTGCCTAAAGTAAAAAAAAAAAAAACAAGCATTAAAGTATATATTATTTTAAGTATAGAAATATTATATTATATTAAGTAAAAAAAGCATCTCTAGAAAACACACACACGTATATATATATTTTTTACCCATTCTGTACCCATACTTGCAAATTATTTATTAAATTAAAATAACTATTTTTAATATACATTACTTGTTTGGTTTGTTCAGCTTCATCACTGGTCTGGTCAGCATCATCATTTGTCTGTTCAGCTTCATCACCAGTCTGTTCAGCATCCTCACTGGTCACACAGGTATTTATGTGTGTAGTCAGAATCAGTAGTGGATAACTGACTCCACATCTCTGGCATTTCTCTTTTGGCATTTCATTTAAAGATTCAGATTCAGGTGGCAGAGCAGTGGTGTCAAGTTCTATTTGTAGTGGAGCAATGTAAAGAACTCCTTTAAATCCATTTGTTGCCGTCTTCAAATTCTTAGCATTGTACCCACTTTCATCCGGTGGAATAAGAGTGAGCTTCCGGGAGCCCCATCCTCCTTAAAATAAAAATAAATAAAAAATACCATTGTACAAAAATACAGAAAAATACAAAATGCCATCTGTATTTTTGAGATCAGGGTCAGTTTTTACTAAATGTTTTGTCCCTGGTGATTACCTGAAGATTTATAGAGAAGCCAACCCCCCTTTATTTCTTGAAATTTGGGGTACATCTCCTTCAGTCGGGCACATATCTAGAAATACAAAAACGCCTTATTAAACCTTTATTGTCAGTAAAGCACACTGAAATAAGTGTGCAAATAAATACAGAAATCCACTATATCCACATAAATGGGTAAGGAGATAAATAATTTAATAAATAAAACATGTTGGGGGAAATTAGAAAAAAAATGTTAAAGGGATAGTTCGCCCAAGAATGAAAATTCTGTCATCATTTACTCACCCTCAAGTTGTTTCAAACCTGTATGAATTTCTTTTTTCTGCTTAACACAAAAGAAGATATTTTGTAAAATGTCGGTAACCAAACAGTTGATAGACCCCATTGAATAAAATACTACGGAAGTCAATGGGGTCCATCAACTGTTTGGTTACCGACATTTTACAAAATATCTTCTTTTGTGTTAAGCAGAAAAAAGAAATTCATACAGGTTTGAAACAACTTGAGGGTGAGTAAATGATGACAGAATTCTCATTCTTGGGCGAACTATCCCTTTAAAGGAAATGCTAAACTGAAAGTTGTCTCTTCCTTTTAACCGTTTATTCATTTAGCTCCGTATTTTTATTTTTCCTTGGCACATGCAAATGAGAGGGTGTCAATCAAACATAAGCCGGTCTCTGTGTAACCATTGGCTGAAAGTTATATTAACAGTTTACTGTACAAACGAGATAGTGGCAGAAGCTCATATACAGCAAGTCAGCCTGACCACAAGGCATCTACTAATTTTGCAAATATCATTCATTTGAATGAATGATTGAACGTTTATATTTTTGGACTGTGATTGGAATTTGCAGATGGTCCCTTTAGCAGCCTAAGTGAATATGCAGTGAATATCAAAACTGAAATCATTTTACTGCCCTTTTTTAGCAGACAAATGGATCTACACTCACATCAAATGTAGCTGCTAACTAACCTAAAGCGTGTATAGATGCATCCACTCTGAAGAGAATATAATCAGCAGATAGCAGCTACTACTGTTCTCAACATTGTCAGCCAACGGTGGAATATAGAATGCCTTCTGATGTTTGATTGACACCCTTTGCATGTTGCACCAAGGAAAAATAAATACGGAGATACATTCAAAAATGAATAAATTTCTTGAAGGAAAAAATTAAACCTTTCAGTTTAGAATTTCCTTTAACTTGTTTTCTTTCATTTCCAACATTGGTTTTATTTATTTATCTCCTGGCACATTTAATTATTTATACTTTTATTTTTGGAGGAATATGTGGACTTATGAATTAATATATTTATCCATTTATATATTTAGTTATTTGTTGTTTTTGCAGGTTTCGTGTACAGTGTAGATCAAGCCGTACTGTCATCAGTTCTCAGTTCCACGCAACAGAAAAGTAGTAGTCATGTGTAGTAGTAAGGATTATTACAACTACATTTAATCTCTTTCTCATCAAACAACCAGACTAATGAATGGCTCGACACAAACCGTACCGGGGGATATAGCATAGACAGAGCTTTTTTCTGCATACACACACATTTGTGTGCCCTGATTGAAATTAGTTTATCATATTAAATATTAATTTACACTGCATCTGCGGTCACAACTACCCCTAGCCTACTTTTTTAGACAGAATCAACTGTGTTTATGTAATTTGTGTATTTGACAGTTTAAGCCCAATAAGACGCATAAAATCTGCGTAGATGTAGATTGTAGACTTCTGTAGATTGCACGCGCTTCGCGTGTACACGCTCAGAACAGCAAACAAATTAAATGTTGATGCAATGTTATGCATTTATTTACACACGCAAATTATAAACATGTATGACTGCGAAAAACTGCAGTGTCACGTGAACGTAACTCTACCACTGCGTTAACGTGTGATGTGAATGTACATCTCGTTGTACAGTATGTCGAGACTGAGGAGCCAGAACTGCAACTGTTCACCGGAAAATGTCATCTGAACATCCACTTTTGTTCTTACCAACCAAGGGGAGAAAAGCATGGCAGTCAAGTGTTACAGCATTTACTGACCTCTCACAGCACAATTAAATTCTGTAAATACATCTAAAAGCAACTTCAGAATGATGCTGCTTCTATGCCACCGATGCAGCGCAAGATGCCTTTGGTTAAAACTGACTTTAGTGTCAAACTAATTTTATTGACTAATTTAATTCTTACATTTATAAAATCGGTTTTAAAACTTTTAGACGGCAATAAATATAAAAATACTCTTCATCTCTGGTTTTATTGTTCAAAGTGTCTACCCTTCAATCGATTTTGCTTTGTGCTTCCCTACAATGTAGCTTATGCAATTATCTCCGCGCTGTCCAGTGCATCGCATATAGTTTTAGCACTCAGATTTCAAGAGTTGGTCAGCTAAATAAAACAGCAGTGTGCAAAATATGTAGACTAGGGGTAGTTGTGAGAGCCAATGCCACATAAATGAATATTCAATAAGATAAATTAGTATTTCACAGCACGCAAATGTATCTGTACACAGAAGAAAGCTCTGTTCAGGTACGGTTTGTGTCGAGATATTTATTAGTCTTGCTGTTTGATGAGAATGAGATTAAATGCAGTTGCAACTTGCAATAAACTGTAATAATCCGTACAACTGTATCAAATGACTATTATTCTTTCTGTTGCACGGAGCTGAGTAAGAACTGATGACAACATGGCTTGATTTTGGTGGACCAATCATCAAAAAGGAGCGTTTTATTCCAAACCATGTAGAGATCTAATCCATTTTGGTTTTATTGTATATCCCATATCCCTTTTTTCCATTTGGCGGATTAGAACAAAGTGTGATGAAAATAAAATATATAAAAAGACAAGATTTGTTTATGTTCATGAGAAGGGTTTTTCCGTTTAGAAGACAAAAACGAAAAAACAAATTATCCGAAGGTATACGGACTACAGATGTACTAAGGAATTAATCTTAATCTCTGTTGCACTTAGCAAAAGACAATTTTAAAAGACGCAAGAGAGACATCCTTTATACTTACTTCTACATAGGTGGCATTTTCCTCATGCATTGTTTTTCTGCCCAACCCAGCCTGCATGTGAATGAGTTGCTCACTCTCTTTAGGCGTTCGGTCAAAGAGGTGAGGCAGCAAATAAATGTTCACAGGCAATATTTTAGCGGGTTTGCTAGTGGTTGTTGAAGTAATCCGCCTTTTACCCCGCCCTTTATTAAAAAAAACAGGAAATGATCTGTTGGCAAAAAAAGTACAATTAAAAAAATAAAATAACTACCATCAAATAATGGCATGTTTCTTTATGTCAGTATTAAATAAAAAATAAAGTAATTGCAAAACCGGGTCATCTCAGTTTGGATGGTGGCCCTCTGCTGAACAAGGTGCTGCTGAACAAGGTGCTGCCTATGGAGGCGGAATCATGAAATGAATGCATATACTTTTTAAGTAATTTCAACATAACCATGCATGCACAAATTCATTTATATAACAGGGTTTTATTTTCTCACAAACTATCCTTAACGCAATAAAAAATACACAAAAAAACCTGGCATTTTCCTGACTGGGACCAGCTGTACTGTCAGACGTCAGCAATGACAACAAGTGCCTGGCTGACCTTACAACTTCACTGTCCTGTAAACACAGTTTAAGCAGAATAATTTTTATCTCGTTCATTATTGGTTTAACGGTCCACTGCTTTTAGCTAGATATCAGTTCAGGGCGCAGGGTAATAATGGTAGTCTTTGAACACGACGGTCTGACAACTATTTGTTGCAGTTCGGCGTGTGAATTAGCCATTAAATGTCTTACAATAACCCTACATAATGCAATTGTCCTTTCAATATTAAAGTCTTCTCTACTGACTAATGACTGACTCAGTAATAAAGACTGTCTTTGCCGCCATCTAACATGACAGCCGAAATATTTTAACTTCTGCTGCTGCTCACAGCCAGGGACTATTTTTTTTTTCCAGCGGAAGGTTGGCTTTTGGTGATTTTTCTTCATGAAAGTTGCACTAATACATTTTATTTTTACTTTAATATGACTATTGAGTGGTGATCGCTTTAGAAAAGCAATAAGGTACTCAAGGCTAGTGCTGTCTCGTGAATAAGTCACGTCTGAAGAGGTTGCAAGCACTCCGGTTCACGTCGTATTCACGATACAGCACACCCTCTCGATGTACGACGCAGTCTAGACCGGACCCGTGAAATCCCCAACAGCACACAGATTCCCCATACTATTTCTGACCTAGTCCCAGCTCTTTGCAACAGTCGCTTCAAGCACTGTGTTGCGTCGCGCCGTTGCGTCCTGTCTGTGTAACTTAGGCCTAGTAGACACGGTGGCGTTCTAATCAATTTTACACAAAATATACTTTAAAACAAACACCAGAGACCTCTTAGACAAATGTCTCACCTGCTGAGAACGCTAACCTAACATATAAACACAAAATCATTTATGTTTAAGAATCACTTACCTCCGGGCGATTCATGATCAGAGTCAGAGAGTGGCAACCTCTTGAACCACCACCACGTTCGCGCTGGAAAACTTGCGCAGTCCCCAATTGGCCAAAATGCTCTGTTCGACTTTTCTGAGATCATCTACACTTCCCTGTGGATGACCTGTGACCTACTTCCTGTAAGATCTGAATTTTTGAGTTTGAATTTTTGACACTGAATTTTAGAAAACTGAATTTGAAGTTCCGAATTTCACCCTTGAAAACTTGAATCTGATTTTTTTAAAAAAAAATAAATACATTAAAAAAAATAATAAAAAAACAAAAAAAAAAAACTAGCTGTTTGAAAATACATGTCTATAAAATTCAGCCATAAAAAACATTTCAATTTGTTAAATTTCAAATGTTCAATATTCGTTTAAAAAAAATCAAATTCAGAACTATTTAAACTACCAGCTAAAATTCAATTTTGTTAGATTACACTTGCAAATAATTCAAATTTACGCAATTCAAATTAAAATCACTTCTCAACAAAAATAAATACATACTGATCCGTTAACATGGGCTCGGAAAAAAGGCGCATCACAGACAGTGTGTGAACCTGGAGTTACGTAGGCATATTCTCAGTCTGTTCTGTTCTCGCGCTAGGCGCGTTGCATTCTGATTAGATCGGATAGCATACTGCGGGAGGTCAGGGCCGTGGAAAATCGTGCTATAAAGCGATTTAGAAATCGCGCACGCTCAAATCGTGATTTTATGACAATTTCTATCGCACAGCCCTAGAATGAACTGGCAATTTTTGAACTAGACATTTTTACATATATTAACAATATTATTATTTATTTTAATAGTAATTGGCGGCCCACCTGCAATACCATCGCGGCCCACAGGTTGAAAACCACTGCTCTAGACTGATTTATTTCTATGAGAATAGAAGACTATTTTTCTGGCATCAAAACCCCAATGTACCTATTGTGTTCATATTGTATTGTAAAACACTTGCTGCTATTGAGGTGGAACACAGGTGAGGTTAGGTGTAAGGGATGGGTCAACAGTGTAATTATAAATGTAATTACATGCAGATATATATTTTTAAATATAAGTACAATGTAAAACATGTATGTACACAATAAGTGCATTGTACCAAATAATTATTTTAAAAGTAGGTGCATAGTAGTTAAGGCTAGGGTTGCAAAGGGGTGGAAAATTTCCGGTAACTTTCCAAAAAATCCCTGGAAAATTCTGAAAAATCCTGGAAAGTTTCCAAAAATTCTGGAATATTTCCAAAATTTACCAGAAACTTTCCACATTTTTGCAACCCTAGTTAAGGTTGCTTAATATAAAGTGGGACCACAAAGATATTTACAGCAATAATAAGATATCCCTGTTGCTGCTGCCTTGCTTCTTAGTTTCATGGTAATATTTCAGGTATTACCCAGCTTCCACACACCTTCTGTGTTTTTTGAAGAGACTCTCTTTGTTCCTGTTATTTTGTTATTTTTTAATTTACCAGTTTTAAAACCTTCTATGTTCTCCTGTGTGTTCCATGTTGTGCATCTTTAATTTGATTAAAACTCCATGTTTGAATTCATTCTCCACATCTGCCTGGATTAATCTGTGATACAGAGAGGTTGGTTCATCCAAAAATCCAGGTCAAACATTTGCCTTCACTATTCAGATCGTCAGTTTCATAGTATTATTGTTCATTTATGTAATGTATTTTGTATTATGTCATGCTACCTATACCCACATCACTTAAATTAGTTTAGTCTAAATTTAACTAAAGGCCCCGTCAGATGAAAGTACATTGAGTAGTTACATTTGTGATCTGAGGCTTTCATAACCCTTTTCTGTAGGAGTGCAAATAGAAAGTACTGCACTTAGTACAATAGGAAAACTTCTTAGAACTAATATCCACTGTGAAAAACAACTGTGCTTAATGTAACTGGTGTATGATTGACTCAATTTAATTTGCTTTCTTTTAATTCCTATATTGGATTATTTTTTTTTTTTTTTGTATGTATATATTCTGTTTATGCTACTATAAATTCTATTAGTTTCATAATAAGAATGGGTTAGTGAACTCCACGAAATTTTGTTCATTTATTATTGTTTGCAAGTTAAAATTACATAATATTAGATTCGTGGAACTTTTTCTTTGGGATTTTGTCTGGGGAGGGGAATTATATCAGTGGAACACATCCGGGGTTTTCCCCGCGTGCGATGTGCGATAGCCTCAGTCCACCCTGTGTGCGAGGCTAAGGAGCACATGTATTATTGAGCTCTCCCCGTAATTGACTCTGGTATGATGATATTTCTTGTCCAAAATGCGTATTTATCGCTGGATGAATGTGATTTATTTTATACTAGTACTTGATTGTATTAGTTATGATGAGAATGTATATTTTGAGGTGTTATTTGACCTTAACGATGTGCGTTGTGACGCTAACTAATTAGCATCATATGCTTAGTGTGCCAGAGAGGGAGAAGCGGTCGCCTTTTGATCCACTGATTATTTCTCCTTATTACAGGTATGTTGTTTATGTTGGTTCTGTTTTATAAAAGAAAAGAGATTTAGTGACTGAATGTATTCAATGTAGAGTGTTACGGGAGAAAATCTGATTTAATGATTCATGCAGTGCTTGACGCACGTGGTGCGGCCTACAAATAATACAGTGCTAAATGTATTAAATTATTAATTTAGATATGAAACGTATAAGAATACTGATTTATTCGTACAAATGGTATTATAATTTGTTTTATTTCACTGCAGTGTGTTTAATGTATAAATACTGGAATTAATGCATAAGTTATATAGATTTTATATCCAATGTAATATTTAATCTATTTATTGTAATATTTTATACCCTTACCTTGTGATGTATTAATAGAAATGTGATGTATAAGAAAGACAAAGAGACATATTGTAAACAGTATAATTTATTTTTCATTATTGTATAATCTCAGTCCACCTGTGTGCGAGGCTAAGGAGCACATGTATTATTGAGCTCTCCCCGTAATTGACTCTGTGTGCCAGAGACGAGGGAGAAGCGGTCGCCTTTTGATCCACTGATTATTTCTCCTTATTACAGACCAAGTAAAGGAAAGTGCTAAATCTCATCGAAGAGTGGTCGTGTGGTCTCTGTGTGTGGGGTGACCGGTCCAGACATGCTACATAAATTTGGTGCCGTGACCCGGATGCACCAGATCTGCAGTAGCCGATCGCTGGGGTTTGACAACGCCGAATCACAACGCTTCTGAAATCATCGGATAAAGACTCTTCATCATTGACGTTTTGGTGGTGGTGTCTGGACATGGAACGGAGTAACTGAACTCTCGCTTTACATTACTCACACATTGGACTTTACACTTTGCGCATCTTTGAAGGTTTCCCTTTTTTTATTTGTTTTCTTTATTTCTGTATTTAAAAGTGGATAACAGTGAAGTAAATTTTTCTTGTTTTTCATCAATCTACCTTTCATGATATGGCAGAAGGGGGGTGGAACGAAGATTTAGTGACGCCACACATTGGCCGGGGCCGTGGGTTTTTTGGGGTACCTGAGCCTGTAGTAGGCAAACCACGTGTTTTGGTGTATGATTCTGCGACTATTTCGGGCATGTCGAATAATGAGTCAAATAAACCAAAGTCTTCCACTCCTGCCAATGTTGGTTGTGACAGTGTTACACAGCAGCTGCGCGACCTCATTGGCGAGCTTGGAAACCAGATTGGTGATTCAATTGTTTCACGGTTGTTAACTAGCCAGAATTCTCTATTACCTGATTCTTCTCCATCGGTTGAGCAGCAACTTTCTGGGTCCATACCCCTGTCTACAAGCCTCGATTTGTCTAAGTTAAACCTGATAGTAAAAACCGACATTAGAGAACCACAAATGTTCAGGGGGGATGGTAGCGACAAATGCTCCATACTAGAGTGGATTGAGCAGATGAATGTTTATCTGGCCAAAAAGGGTTGCAACAAAGTTGATAGCGTAGAAGAAATACTGAACCATCTATGTGGTCGGGCAAAGAGCATTGTTAAGGTTAATCTGAAAAGTAGTCCAGTTGTTGTACTTTGTCCCGAAGTTATCTACGAGGTACTGCGGCGCAATTTTAGCGAGAGCCCTGGCTCATGCCAGCCGTTGGCCGACTTTTATGCCACGCAGCCAAAGAAAAGTGAGCGCCCTGTTGATTATTGGGTCAGGTTGAATGAGGCAGCCGAGCTAGCAGACACTCACTTGAAAAGATACGGTGGCAAGATGGAAAACATGAGCTCAGAAGTTTCAATGATGTTTATCAGAAACTGCCCTAATTCTGACCTTTCCAGTGTCTTTAGGTGTAAGCCCATAAGCAAATGGTCTGCAGAGGAAGTCCAAGAGGCCATCGACGAGTATGAGAGGGACTGTAAGTCCTGGAAACCCGTTTCACCTGTGCCTAAGGTTGTAGTAAATCAGGCTGTTGTTACAGAGAAAGCAGTCGGAAATCAGGTAGCTATAGGAAGCGAAAGTGTGGGTGCAACCTCACCAGAATGTATCACAGGTGTTCACACTAAACCAAATGAAGTTAATGATTCGGGCACTTTAGAGCGGGTGCTGAAAATGTTAGAACGGGTGTTGGAGCGCACAACCTTACCAGTTTCAGAAACAAAACCTCGAATGTCACCGTGGTATCGAGCTTCTCCTTGTGCAGTGTGCGGAGACCGATCCCATTCGACTCACTCGCACTGTATGAAAGAAAAAAGATGCCTTGATTGTTTTGAATTTGGTCACCAACGTAGGCAGTGTCACAGGGTTGTTGCCCGGGGCGTGGCCCAGACCAGCGATGATCAGGGAAACTAGATCACTCACATTGGGGAGAGGGCAGTGTGAGTGTCGAGAATCAACCTCTCACCAGTGAGGATGATCCTATGGTTATCTATAGCAACCAGTGTCAGACTGAGTCAAGCGGCAGTATTATCTTGTTCCAAAACATTGCAAAGCTGGAGAAAGCTGACAGTTTGTTTTATACGGATGTATTGGTGAATGATACGGTCGCTTGCCAAGGCCTGTTAGACACTGGTTCTATGGCGTGTACTATCAATGAGGAAGTTGAGCGCAGGTTGCTGGATGCATGTGGGACTCTTGAGCCTGAGCAGCCCCACGCTGATGTGTTGCTTGTCGGTTGTGGTGGTGTTCGGGTCAAACCTAAGTGTATCCATCAGCTGAAGATGTGCGTATATGGATTTCCGGTTATTGTGCCCACTTTGGTCGTACCAGGGCAAAAAGACCAGCTAATTGTTGGTACTAACGTCATTAAGTATGTCATAAGTCAACTTAAGCAGTCACAAAGTTACTGGCGTGTCATGAACCAGCCAAATTCTACAAGGGAACCCGAGATTCAGCGGTTTTTGAGTATGTTGTCTGGACATGATAGATGGGAAGGTGGTAGTATCCCAACCGTTGTTGGTACTGCCAAGCTCACTCAGGCCGTCACGCTCTTACCTCACCAAGAGCACCTCGTGTGGGGTAGACTTCCAACCAGTTCCACTGTTTCTGTTGGAAGCACAGTGTTGATTGAGCCATCTAGGGCACAAACCCATAAGAAGAGTTTTCTTGTTGGACGTGTCATAGCTACTTTGCCTGGTGACAGATGGGTGCCGGTTAAGTTAATTAACCCATCCAATAAACCTGTAATTTTAAGACGTAATGCTAAAATAGCAGATGTTTCTCCTGTTTTAGCAGTTGAAGACCTCGACATGCAGCCTGGACATGATGATGGGGAAACTGTGAATGTGCAGAGCCAAGCTGTCTCCTCTAGCACAGGTGCAGCGGTTAGTTCTCCTTCTGGAATTCGTGAGGCACTGCAGAAGCTTGGTCTCTGCGATCTCGACATTGAGTCGTGTGAGGTCACTCAGTACTGGAAAGACAAGCTTCTGCAGTTGATCCAAAGATATCAAGATGTGTTTTCTAAACATAAGTTAGACTGTGGTAAAGCCAAAGAGTTTGTCCACAGGATTCACCTGTCAGATAACCGCCCGTTTAGACTTCCGTATCGACGCGTTCCCCCTGCTCAATATCAGAAACTGAGAAAAGTGCTCTCTGAGATGGAAGAGCAAGAGATTATCCGTAAGTCTTGCAGTGAGTGGGCATCCCCGTTGGTCCTGGTATGGAAGAAAAGTGGTGATCTTCGTGTTTGTGTCGATTACCGCTGGCTTAATGCCCGAACCATCAAGGATGCTCACCCCTTACCTCACCAAGCAGACTGCTTGGCGGCCTTGGGTGGAAACGCAGTCTTTAGCGCGATGGATCTTACCTCCGGCTTTTATAACATCTCGATGGCGGAGGAGGACAAAAACCTTACTGCCTTCACGACACCAATGGGGCTTTTTGAGTTTAATCGCTTACCGCAAGGGCTCTGCAATAGCCCCGCTAGCTTTATGCGTCTGATGACGAACATCTTCGGTGATCAAAATTTCTTGACGCTACTCTGTTATCTTGATGACCTACTTGTGTATGCCCCAGATGAAGGTGAGGCCATTAGGAGACTCGAGATGGTGTTCAGTAGGCTCCGAGAGCATGGGCTAAAATTAGCCCCCAAAAAATGTAATTTCCTCCGGAGAAGCGTGCGGTTTTTAGGGCACATCATTGACAGTTCAGGGGTAGCAACCGACCCGGACAAAGTCAGCGCTATCGGAGCGGTAACGGAGTCTGATTTGATGATGGAGGATGGGGTAACCCCATCCCAAAGGAAAATTAAATCTTTCCTTGGGATGGTGTTGTATTACCAGAGGTTCATCCAAAATTGTTCTGCCATTGCGAAACCCCTGTTTGCCTTGACAGCCGCACCAAGGGGTAAGAAGCCTCCAGAGAAGGGTGCTTCATTCAGGAAGTTGAGTCCTGGTGACTGGAAGGAAGAGCACAGTAGGGCCTTCCAGCAGTTAAAAGGTGCTCTGATGGATTCTGTGGTCTTGACGCATCCTGATTTTAGCCGCCCATTTATTTTGTCCACTGACGCGTCCCTGGACGGGTTGGGTGCTGTGTTATCGCAGGTCGCAGAGGGTGAGACTATGGCCCGGCCAATTGCTTTCGCTAGCAAAGCTCTTACACGCGCTCAGGCCAAGTATCCTGCTCACCGCTTAGAGTTTTTGGCTTTGAAGTGGTCCGTCTGCGATAAATTCAGCCACTGGCTGAAAGGGCATGATTTTGTCGTATGGACGGACAACAATCCCTTAACTTACATTCTCACTAAGCCCAAACTCGACGCGTGTGAGCAGAGGTGGGTTTCCAAGTTGGCGCCCTATCGTTTCAGTCTCAAGTACATACCTGGGAGTAAGAACATAGTAGCCGATGCCTTAAGTCGTCAACCCTTCGTCCACAACCAGGTCAGTCAGAGGCTGCTGAATGAGCCTTACAATACATTGCTCGATAAAGCGGAACAATTTGAGAAAGAGACCGTGCAGGACACATTTAGGCTTAGTGCTGGTATTCAGAGCATCGAATGTTCTCCTTGTGTAATGTCATGCCATTGTCCGCTTTCTAGTGCCGAGGTGTCTGCTGTGTTAGAGGGCCATAATGACTGGGAAGCAGGGGTCGAATCGAGAGCTGTCTCTTGGATTGCCCAAGACACCCAGTGTTTGTTGCCTCCTGGGCAATTGCCCATTGCCAGTCTTCTCGTTAGACGAACTTCGAGACAGACAGTTAAATGATCCTTGTCTGTCCAGGGTCCTGTTTTATGTAAATAGGGGAAAGAGAGCCTCTCGTCGTGAGCGTGCTGCCGAAACGTATAAGGTGCTCAGGATCTTGAAGCAGTGGGACAAGTTAAAGATACTTGATGGTGTACTATATCGTATAACCAAAGATAATCTGACAGGAAAGAAACTGTTACAGTATGTTGTTCCCTCTTCTTTGATCACACAGGTCATGACAGGCATTCACGATGAACAGGGCACCAGGGCCAAGGTAGAACAATGCACCTGGCAAGACAAAGATTCTTTTGGGTCGGGCTGGAATCTGATGTTCGCAGATATGTTAAGTGTTGCAAGCGCTGCGTTGTTAGTAAAACGCCTGAACCCGAAGGCAGAGCCCCACTAGAGAGCGTGAGAACATCAAGTCCATTGGAGCTAGTATGTATAGATTTTTGGACCGCAGAAAGTTCAAAAGGTCATAATGTGGACGTGCTGGTAGTAACTGACCATTTTTCTCGGATGGCTCACGCTTTCCCGTGTCGTGACCAGTCGGCAAAACAGGTAGCACGACAGTTGTGGGATCGCTATTTTTGTGTGTACAGTTTTCCTGACAGGATCCACTCAGATCAGGGGGCCAATTTTGAGAGTCAACTGATCCGAGAGTTGCTGCAGGTTGCCGGTGTGAAAAAGTCCCGAACAACTGCTTACCACCCAATGGAAAATGGCCTTGTTGAAAGGTTTAATAGAACCTTAGGCAGCATGATCAGAGCGCTCCCAGCGAGGTCTAAGGAAAAGTGGTCCCAGTTGCTCCAGACACTGACCTTTGCATACAACTGTACCGCGCACGAATCCACAGGTTATGCTCCATTCTACCTGATGTTTGGTAGAATCCAGAAGTTGCCCGTGGATGTGATGTTTGGCAACGTTGAAAGAGACTGTGACATTGTTGATTACGACAAGTATGTAAAGAGGTTAAAAGATGATCTAAAAGAAGCACTTACAGTTGCTCAGAAAAACATTGATGCCAGTCAGCAACATCAGACTGAGTTGTATAATCAAAAGACCAAAGGTCGTAACATTGAGTTGGGTGATCAAGTTCTGCTGGCCAACAAGGGTGAGCGTGGGAAGAGAAAATTGGCAGATAGGTGGGAGTCCACGCCCTATAGGGTAGTTGCGCTAAACCCACAGTGTCACATTTACCGTATACGTAACACCAAGACAGGTCAGGAGAAAACTGTTCACCGCAATTTGCTGTTGCAAGCAAACTTCCTTCCACTTGAGTCTGAGGAACCTGAATCATTTGAGGACAGTGGTGGATCTGCCCTTAGCAGTAGAAGTGTGTCAATGGATGTTGTTGGTCCTGCATCTGATTTGTGTCCTTTGTCTGAACGAGTCGCCAGTTGGGTGGAAAGGACCACAGTTTCTGACGACCCTCAGCAGAGGTTGTCCTGCAGATCTGAAAGCCTTGAATCATTGAACGGAGTCCCTGAGTCAACTGGACATGAGCAATTTGCTTCAAAGAATGATTGTACCAAGGTGGAATGTAGTGTAAGCAGTCCAGATGAAGGACAGAGTTGTGATTCTCGCAGTTCTGTTTCTGAGGCAGTTTGCCATAGTGACCATAGCGTTTCACCTCTTGAAGCTATTGAGCCACCTCCTGGTTCAGGGGATATGAGAATTCGGACCAGAGTAGGTAGGATTGTGAAACCAGTCAACAGACTGATAGAGAACATGACTCAATCTATCAAAACTCTGAACCCAGTTGGTGGGGTTGTAAGATCCTTATTGAGATGAGAATGTATTGTATTTCACTGTTTTTTGTCATTTTGGGTTTTAAAATACAGCACATGTGAGTCAATGTATTTCAGTATGTTGTTGTTCCAGATCAGAGATGAAGTTTCATCTGATATGAATGGTGTTTAAGGCACCTTTTGCAGGTGACTGCAGTAGGCCTGATCAACCTGCCGCACTCACCTTCCCTGAGGGTGGGAAACATTTTGTTGCAAAATGTTCTGGGAAAAAAAAGTTGGTTTGATGACCCCAGTTTATACTATCCCTGTAATAGTTTGTGAAGTTCAGGGAGGAGAATGTAACTGGTGTATGATTGACTCAATTTAATTTGCTTTCTTTTAATTCCTATATTGGATTATTATTTTTTTTTGTATGTGTATATTCTGTTTATGCTACTATAGATTCTATTAGTTTCATAATAAGAAAGGATTAGTGAACTCCACGAAATTTTGTTCATTTATTATTGTTTGCAAGTTAAAATTACATAATATTAGATTCGTGGAACTTTTTCTTTGGGATTTTGTCTGGGGAGGGGAATTATATCAGTGGAACACATCCGGGGTTTTCCCCGCGTGCGATGTGCGATAGCCTCAGTCCACCTGTGTGCGAGGCTAAGGAGCACATGTATTATTGAGCTCTCCCCGTAATTGACTCTGGTATGATGATATTTCTTGTCCAAAATGCGTATTTATCGCTGGATGAATGTGATTTATTTTATACTAGTACTTGATTGTATTAGTTATGATGAGAATGTATATTTTGAGGTGTTATTTGACCTTAACGATGTGCGTTGTGACGCTAACTAATTAGCATCATATGCTTAGTGTGCCAGAGAGGGAGAAGCGGTCGCCTTTTGATCCACTGATTATTTCTCCTTATTACAGGTATGTTGTTTATGTTGGTTCTGTTTTATAAAAGAAAAGAGATTTAGTGACAATGTATTCAATGTAGAGTGTTACGGGAGAAAATCTGATTTAATGATTCATGCAGTGCTTGACGCACATGGTGCGGCCTACAAATAATACAGTGCTAAATGTATTAAATGATTAATTTAGATATGAAACGTATAAGAATACTGATTTATTCGTACAAATGGTATTATAATTTGTTTTATTTCACTGCAGTGTGTTTAATGTATAAATACTGGAATTAATGCATAAGTTATATAGATTTTATATCCAATGTAATATTTAATCTATTTATTGTAATATTTTATACCCTTACCTTGTGATGTATTAATAGAAATGTGATGTATAAGAAAGACAAAGAGACATATTGTAAACAGTATAATTTATTTTTCATTATTGTATAATCTCAGTCCACCTGTGTGCGAGGCTAAGGAGCACATGTATTATTGAGCTCTCCCCGTAATTGACTCTGTGTGCCAGAGAGGGAGAAGCGGTCGCCTTTTGATCCACTGATTATTTCTCCTTATTACAGACCAAGTAAAGGAAAGTGCTAAATCTCATCGAAGAGTGGTCGTGTGGTCTCTGTGTGTGTGGGGTGACCGGTCCAGACATGCTACACTTAATTGTATTAAATGTGCATTTGTAGTGTACTTGACATCTTAAATTAAAATTCATGCCATACAATTTCAATAGAAATCACATAGTATGTTTTATTTTGTCCTACACACTTGCCAGAAGATTCAGCAGTGCACTTAACTTGGTGTTACAGAATATGAGTCAGCCAACGACCACAAACCTCACATGCCTTGACCTGTATTTTGTTTACCCTTTCCATAAGTGATGATGTAATCTTTTCCCCAAAATAAAACATGGCAAAACATGCACTGCGGAGTTCATATGTCAAGCCAAACAACAAATGTGTTTCTTTGTTTGTTTATTTGGTTGATCTCTTTCATTTCTTCCATTCTTCAGTTTAATTGTGCTGGAAGGGCTTGAACCTTACACTCCACTTCCTTGTAGTACTTGTCTGAGAGCCCAGCTTCCTTGCATTCAGAAGCAAAAAAGTGATTGTGGTAATGATTATAAGACTAATGTGACCATTGTATGACCTCAACAAAACTCTCTCTGGGAACTAAGAAGGATATGAGTCTGCAGTACATGATTCAACTATACAATAAACTTTTGTGAGAGAAAGTGAGTTTCTCTTTAACATGAGTCCTATCCTACATTCCTACAGTATGAATGTCTTTGCAATTACATAAAAAGCCACAACTGGCAGAAATATAGTTCAAATATTATGACACATTTTGACATGAAAAAAGATATTTTGGCCATTAGAATTGTTCTTACTTGCAAGCCCATTACCAACAGTCTTGAATGCAATGACATTTCTTGTAGCTAATGCAATGAAATTCATATATTTTAAAATATGTTGTAAGTGTCTAAATAGGCCACTGTGTCTTCTCTCCTGTATGTAATCAATAATTCTTTCTTTCGCTGATTATAATTTATTTTTATGCTGTCTTTTATGTAATTTTCTACAGATTTTTTTTAATGTCTACTTTACTGTAAGGACATATTTGAGTTCCTTCAGCTTCTTTTCTTTAATTTCTTAGGGCTCTGCAACTGCAGAATGGAAAATGCTATATTTTTATATTTTTTTATGACCATGTGTTTACTGTTTTTTTACTGACAAAAAATGAAAATGAAATGCACACATGTAGATCAGGTGAATCAAAAATTTCAATGCCCCTGTGTACCCATGAACCACCCTAGCAAGCTGAGTTTTTGGACCTCAGTGTTTCTAAAACCCTGTGTAGGGCCATGCTAATAGTGTGATGGTGTTTGTACCTCAGGGCCCTCTCAAACTCTGCTCTCTCTCGTCCAGCTTCAATGGACAGCATGTGTTCTTTGTGAGTGACTTGCTCCAAATGAGCAGCCTTCAGCTTCTCTTCCACTTCTAGCTTTCTCCAAGTCTCCTCTTTTTCTTTTCTTCTCCATTCCCTTCTTGGTTCCTCAGTGCCCTGATCTCATCCTGACAGTTCAAAGAAAAACTAATTTGAATCCAGAATGTAAATTTCACAAATAAGCTTTATTCTTTATTAAATTGGTCATGTTAATGTATTACACCATCATGGGTATACAAGAGGATACTTCTCATTATATGCATTAGTAATTTTTTTTATGAGGATGTAAGATTTTACCTGCTCAGCTTTATGGTCTCTGTCCCTTTCTTGCTACTTCCTTCTCTTTGTCTTTCTTGATTCGTATCGGCTCAGCTTCATACTCTTCCTCTTGTTCCTAGAGTTCAAACACATGCTTTTTCTTTCTTACTTAAACATATTGGTGGTTATTTGTTTTGTGTTGATATACTCATAAATTTAGTCAATATCACAAAAAACATCACAGTTAAAAAGTGATTTAGCAGTCACTTTAAGAGCTGCTCGGATCCAATATTACATGTGTTTGATGTGTTTTTTCTCAGCTATTTGCTTTTACTTAAGACCTATATTACTGTATTAACAAGGATACTTGCAAAGACAGGCATTTTGACACATGCAAGTGTGTGTATTTAACCGTTCAAGGCCTATAAAACGTTCAATACTCCCACGCTCATGAGCACCCGTAAACAGCAGATAGCATGAGCATAGATTGAAATGAGTTCTGTTTCACTGCTGATTGCTTTTCAATGGCTTAAAATCACTTGTGTGTAAACTGCAATGCTTAAAAATGCAATGCTTAAATTATAAGATTTCATGAGAGTGTAACTGTGATAGAAACAATAGTCCAGTATATCGCCCACCCTTAATTCTGCTGTTGGAGAGTGTTCCTATATAAACTACAGCAGTGCTAGTCCATAAAATTTTTAACCAGATGAACTATATATAAAAAAAAATCCATGTATGTTCTTAGACAAACCTGTTACATGGTGTAATGCCATATATGGTCTGTATCCTGTGGTGACATTGTTGTGTTGGGTCATGTGCAGTTCGCGCTGAGGCCTGTTAATAAAGTCGCAGATTGATTCAGCTCATGCTTGTTTATTGCACTGAACACAAACATGGTGTCAGAAGTAGGCACTAAATCCTGAACATGGCCTTGGATAGCATTCCCGCCCTTACCAAAAAGTAGTATACTTCAAGTTTATTTTATTAAGTATACTTAAGTAAAGTTCAAGTATATTTAGACTTTTTGTAAGTATAAATCAAGTATACTTAATTGTCATTATAAGTATATATCTTAGAAGTACATAAAGCCCATTTCTGAGAAGTACATAAAAAGTAAACTAAAAGTATACTTTCCTATTTTTTAGTTTAAAATAAGTATACTAATAGCACACTTGAATAAACTTCTTTTTCGTAAGGGCGCTCCCGTTGGCATGTGGATGTCAAGGGATATATAAAAAAACTAGCTACTGGGTTAACTGAGAAGCCCAAAGAGGTGACAGCGGCGCTTAATGGGCAACGAATGTCGACATATCTACAGCCACAATATTGTGTTGAGCGAGGAACAAACGAAAGATCCGAAAGCCATACTCAATGCCGTAGGAGACTACTTCAAGCCTGCGAAAAATGTGATCTACGAAAGGTATATGTTCAGGTGTTGCAAACAGAAAGTGGACAAGTCTATTGACAGTTTTCTAACGAGGCTGCGGAAATGAGCATCAACCTGCGAATACAGGGAACTCAAAGATGAAACGATTTGTGATAGACTTGTCCTGGTGAACTAATGGGAACACCAGGCAGCGCCCATTTTGTGAACGTAAGCTGATTTTGTCTCAAAGTTTAGAAATATGCCTATTGGCAGAAGTGACAGAACCATGTGTAAAAGCAATTGACAACACAATCAGTGACAGTGTGAATGTTGGACAAGCACAGAGACTGAAACGCCAGGATCGTGAAATGAACAATGAGCAAACGCTCAGGACTGTGTGTTTAATGACCCAGTCGAGTCTGTCCCAGGAAAGATCTGATTTGTGCTTGACAGCAGCATGTAGCCAGTGCAGTGCGCACCATGGAATGTGCTGGTTGCCTTGAGGTTTCATCATTATTTGTATGGCAGGGAGACAATCACAGCTGAAACCGACCATAAGCCGCTCTCGTTGCGCAAGTACTGGCCCTTCAGAGTTGAACTGAACATTCAGAATGGTGTGCTATTCAGAGGTCAGTGCGTTATTATACCGAAAGCACTGAGAGCAGAAATGCTGACTCGCATTCATGCCACTCATATTGGAGGAGAGGGCTGTTACAGATCCATGGCTAGCAATTCTCCACTGGCGAAACACACCCACAGGGGGATTAGACAGCAGTCTTGCACAGTGACACATGTCCTGTAGACCCTTTAGGACGGGACTTCCCATGACAAACAGTTTGCTTTTCCCAAAAGTTGGTAGAGTTTCTGAGAAACTGAGGTGGAAACGGCGCACAACATAATTTCACTACAATGCGAGAGCCAAAGACCTCCCAGAGCTTAATGTTGGTGAACAATTCAGAATGAAACCTCTGCCTAAATGCGCTCTGTCTCTATATGCGTTCAGGGTGCGTGGCTTTGGACGGCGATTGCAGGGAGGGTGGGACAAATCCAAATGTTTCAATTTTTGCCTTATTTAGAACATTTGTTTGCATAACTATTATTCATTATGTAGCCTAAACATATAGCTTTATACTTCACTCATGTTCTAAAATCCGTGTAAAATCCTTCACATGCACAAAAATGTTTGTTTGGGCGCTGCACGCTGATTTTACAGCAGACCTTTTAAAATAAACAGTGTAACTTTTATGTTTGGTTGACTGCATTTTTAGTTTGATGATGAATGGCTGAAATGTCAGGCAATGGTAGAACTAATGTTGTTTGTGTGTGCATGAGGCGCCTGTGCGATCGGATGTATTAAATCAAATAAATATATAAAGAAAAGATATAAAATGCTTTAAGAGTGTCACAAAAATGTGACACCCCCCCCCCCAAAAAAAAAAGACATTCTAATCTTACTGGTTAACAATCGACTAATGAGCTTCGTTTGATGGTCAGGAAAATAAAAATGAACAAAATGCTGTCACTTTTCTTAATGGTATTACAGTAGTAGAATATAGCCTAAAGTGGATATATAGCGTTTTGCAAAAAACAAAAAAAACTAACAAAAAAAAAAAAAAAATGTTATGTTGTGTATGTTCTGGCCCAAACTAACTCAGAATCTTATTATTATTAATCAATCTTTGTATATACTATTCCATATATTTATGATGTATTGTTTTTTTTAACCAATTTAAGATGTTTGACAATGTTAAGATAAATATGTTGCATTTTGGCATGGTTTTTGACTTATTTATGAACTATATGGACATAAAATTAAATAAAAAATATCCTGGATTTGAAGAATATTGTGTCCCTGGCCTTCACTGAGCTCAAGTAATAGTTTAATGTACAAAAAATTGTGAATGAACTTGACTGTTGATGTCTTAAATAATAATATCAAATAACCAACATTTCTCAAAATGGATATATCTCGTTTTGCAACGAAACTCTTCATTTATACTTCTGCGTCGCTGTCTGCGTCGACGTGCAGTACACATGCAAACCGCTAGTCTGCCGTGTCCACGGGCATGTTGCTGGTGTAACCCGCAGTACCATGGCAAAAACCGAAGAAGAAAGCTCGTCAGAGAAGCATTACAGCCGTGACAGCTGCAAATAAATATCAAATCATTAAATTATTATTTAAAACTACAAAAAGGAGACAACAACGGAACATGAGCATTCTTTCAATCTCCTCAAGGACTTGTACCACGGCAGATCAATATCGTTGGTCGCGGACAACAAGTGATGTATAATGCTGTGTAGTATAATAAATGATAAGACACTTGTGTCACGCCTGCCTGGCTTTGTTGTGCTGGGTGTGCTCACTCCACCATGGACAGAATATGTTTGAGCCGTCTCTCTCCCCCCAATCTGAAGGGGGAGCTGTCTGTTTTCGGTCCATCTGACAGTAGCTGATTGGCGGGACTGTATAAAAACATCTCCTGCCAGTTGTTCAGGGGTTGCTCTGGGCTGCGCGTCTCTGCTTTGCTCTGGCCTCCAGGCTGGTGGCAGCACCATTTTTGCCTTTTTGCATTACACATAGTTTACACTTTACTGATCTGCACTACACTTTTGTTTCTCAATTACTGACGTAGTACATTAATTGATTCAAATTATGATTTCATTGTATAATTTAATGTTTAATAAATTATTTTGGATTTAACTTAACAAGCGGTGTGGTCTTCCCTATGTCATTGCTACTGTGAGCCAGGTAGTCGTGACATATGGGGGCTCGTCTGGCCATTTGGATCCCGAAATGTAAGTAGACTACTATAATTCGCAATATTGTGTAGGCATAGTTGCGTGGGTAGTGCTACGTTATTGGTTCACATTTTTGTGAATGAACCGTACCGGTGATCAGCTGGTGGTAGTAATCTAATCAGCTGGCACGCGTTGTGTTTGTTTGTTGGGGAGTTCCGCATCGAGTGTTCAGTTAATGAATTGAATGGTACTTTAGTATTTTGATCGCTAAAATTAGTTTTTTGGTTGTGGAAGAAACTGGGAGTATTTGCGCAGATTAGAGCAATTTGACCAACCATATTTTGTTTGTTTAGGTGGAGTAACAAAGTGTGTTAGTAGGGCTAATTGCAGGATTGCATTTTACGGAGCTTGTTTTATCCCCAATTAGTGCGCTTCGGCGTGGGTTTAGGTTGCTGGTCACTGAAGTCCGAACGAGGGCACCGCCGTGGAGCACCGGCTGAATTGACTTGTGTCGGGACAGTACAATTCCAACTGTATTGGTGAGTAAATTAGCGTTGTTCTTGGACTTAGTGTGAACATCGATCAGAATAGTAGGGGGGTAAATGTTTAAGGGGAAACTCCGTTGTTGTCCTGTAACGTGAGCTGCATTCCGCTTAGCCCGATTTAATTTTTGTGGTTGGAATTTTTGGGTTTAATAACCCGAAAGATGTTGAGATATAGGCCTAGTTTTTGTTTGTTCGGCTAGATGTATTGCTGCTGGGTGTTTATTTGTAAACATAGCCAGGTTTGATTGAGTGATGATTTGTAATTTAGGTTGTAATAATGGGTACACTTGAGGCGTTTTTGGCTGCTCCTTCAGTGGCCTTGCTTGCAGCATTAAATATTAAACAATTGCATAGTGTGGTCAAGCACTATAAAATTGATGCAACATTGCCGAGGGGAGCTAAAAAGCATGAGCTGCTTGACTTCATTCGTGTGTGTTTGGTTGATAAGAACGTGTTACCGGACGAGAAATTGCCGAAGCGATGTAGTCAGGGAGCGTCGAGTTCATATAGTGAACTTACTCCATATAGTGAGCCCACTCTGAGTTTGATGGTAGGCCCACAACTAAAATCCAGTGTATTAACATTTGAACAGCAGGTTGAATTGTTAAAACTGCAACATGAGTTGCAAGTGGAACAAAAGACGTTGGAATTGGAACAGGAATTAGCAAGGAAAAAATTAGATGACGAATTAGCTCAAAGAAGACTTGATAATGAATTGGATTGTAAAAGGTTAGAAGCTGTACAAAAAGATAAAGATCGTGAGTTGGAATGGGAAAGAATGAAAAATTTAGAGCAGGAACGTGAGATTGAGCGTACTAGGCTGCAATTAGTAGCTGAAGGCAAACTTGGCAAATCGCAGCAGTCTGGCCTGGCCCGTATGATCAAGTTCCTGCCTAAGTTTAATGCGCATGATCCAGATGTGTTTTTCTCGTTTTCTCGTTATTTGAGAATATTGCTAAAGAACGTCGTTATATTCGTGTTAATACGGACACATCTGTGTTTTCCAATTCAACTGCACGTGGTAAACCATCGGATTTTGATCTTAAAACAGATTGTAACAGATGCTACCATTATCCATTTACATCCAGTCTTTGTGCTAAGCTAGGCTAGCGGTGGGTGCATCAAATAACACTTACAGAACGCACAGAAATGAAAAAAGTATGTATGGACTTATCTAACTCTGGGGGATACTGTGAATAAGCTAAAGTCCCAAAAAGTCGGAGTGTTCCTTTAACAGGCGATATGATGTTCTGTATGCAGAAAACCGGTTATGAGACGATTGTGAACGAAATCAAAGCACTGAACGCGGGCGGTATGATTCAACTATTGTTTCTTTATTTATTAAAAGCAAACATACCATTATGTATAACGAACTCATGTTTATGTACGTTCTTTTTTTATTATTCCCGCTGACCGCGCAACCTCCACAACCTAACGTTGCGGTCGAGGTGCCCGGGATTAGGCCTGACATCACCCCAGCATCCGGTAAGTTCTGTCAATAATTTATATTATGTCGTAAAAATAAAATAAATTGTACTTGTGCTAGGCTTGGTGTTTATGATCGTTTTTTTCTTTCTCATTATTCATACAAACAGCGAGCGCTCAGTCGATTAGTACAGCGAGGGAACGAGCCGTGAGAGATACGCTAACTGAAAACAGGGGATCGCTCTGTGGGTTTTTTTTTTAAAAAATTTTTATCAACATCTAGACCTATAAATATTTCTCTTACAATGTCAGAAGAAAAAAGACTAAATAAAACTTTGTGTCCATACTAGCTTGTTTAAGACGACTTGTTAACCGATACAGACCGTTACAACTGCTGATCGACATGAAACAGCAAACAGTGCTAGACACGGGCCATCGTTTGGAAGAAGAGTGGCTGTGACTGCTCAGATCCATGCACTGCCGCAAATATCTACTAATTCTGCACCTATTGGTATGTATTAATCATTTATATTATTATTTAGAATATAGTTGTATCATCCTTGATGGTAGTTCTGATGCAGGTGTTAGAAGATCATGCCAGGAAGACCAGAACGTGACTGCTCTGCCGGTTCAGGCCAATGGACAAAAGACTGCAAACCCCTGTGAGATCAGTGTGATACCTAACACCCCTGAGCGAAAACGTCCAAGACAATCAACTCGTGAGTATAGAGGAATGAAATTAAATGATGATTATCAGTAGTAGTATTGGTATTAATTATTATTATTATTATTATTATTATTATTATTATTATTATTATTATTATTATTATTATTATCAATATTGTACAGAATCAGAAGACACAGAGTTCTGGAACGAACATTTTGCTCATGCATGGGATGGATGTGATATGAACGCCCCATCTAATGTGGATCAAGAGAAGAATTTAAATCAACCCACAGACACTGTTGAAAACGCCGCAGATTCAGATGATGATGCAGACAAGCTTCCTTCAAACCAGGAGGAATACAAGAACCAACAGCAGAATGACACAAACAAAGACATTTTGAACAATATTGCCAAGAGCCAAGAAAGAATTATAGAGGACCAAGCACGTTTTAATCAGACTATTGCCAAGAACCAACAGTAGAATGACGCAAACAAAGACATTTTGAACACTATTGTCAAGAACCAAAAAAGAATTATAGAGGACCAGCAGAAACACTGGATCATCCTTAAACAAATTATTGCGTTACTAAAACGTCATGATGGCAGACATGCTCAGACGGCCTGTGAACAGGAAATGACTGTAACGCTGTTAACTGAACTGCTGGGGCTTTTTAAATAACTGTATTGGTGAGTCCTATTTTTTTTTTTACCCAGTTTTTTTTCTTCCTAAGTGTGTATTGTTTTTGTCACAAGTGTGCATAGATGTGGTTTTATGATTAGATTTTTTCCTTCTACGTTTAGTTGTGTGGGGTGTATTTTGTGAATATTTTTAAAATAAATTAGAGTTAGAAATGGCTGCGACACGTTGTCGGGAGTCATGTGATGGTGAACAAGATCCTCTGTTAAGGAGCAATAGGGATGATAATTTCCAAAATCAACAAAACACTACAGAAAAGCTACTCAGGCTCATACAGACTGTTGATGAGATGAAAAAACACAAGTCATCTAAATTGTTAAAATTAATAAACGTGGTACGATCAAGGGCAGAGCCTCCTCCAGAACCAGCTTTTGATTTTGAACAGTTTGTAAATTCTCAACAGCTAGGTGAGGTGTGAGAACTACGACCATACCCAATTTTTGAACCGTTTGTAAATTCTCAACAGACAGGTGAGGGAGTAGGTACCCGGCCACACCACACGCTTGACCTAACAGACCCCTGCATGGGTCTCACACAAGCTGAAATAGAAACACTTGTAAGAGAGGGTGGTGATGTGGCTGGATACACAGTAGTACCACGAGGTCGATTCAATGGTTTGGAAATCCGCAGGCTTATAAATCTAAGGGAGATCTTCAACAGATCTATCAGACTACACTGTGTTTTTACATGACACGTTTTCTGAAATAGTGGCATTTTCCAGATTATTAGGTGGAGATGGTAACATCACTTTGAGCGGTCCTAGCTTGACATCTGATGTTAATACACTCTTGTCAGCTAGCAATGATTACAGTGTCGATCTCTTTATCAGTGATCTTGAAAAAATCATGCAGAGCAACTCGGATGTACAGTTTGATGAGTGTTTAAATTTAAAAGTGTCTATAGCAAGAAGCAAACAAGGAGGAGCTCAACGAAAATTAAGGGATCTATCCCACGATCAAGTGATTGGTAAGAACAGACTTAATTTGTTCAACCCCTCAAACATTGCTGGGGAAAACAATCTTTGTTTTGCAATCTGCTTAGCACACTTTCTTAACCCTCAGAAACCACACACAGACCTAGAGTCCATAGCGTCAGCATTGCAGGAGTCTGTATAATACACTGATCAACATATGATATCACTTAATGATATTGCTCAGCTTGAACGTATGTTGAATATTAAAATAGTGGTCTTCTATAGAACGAATACAGGAATGTTGGAGAAATATGCAAACACAGATGTACCACATCCGAAAACAGTGTTTTTGTACCTCCACGACAATCATTATTTTATGATTAAAAATCTGAAGGGATTCATTGGCACACCGTACTTGTGTGAGTATTGTTATCAAGGGGTTTACTGCACAGCGAGATCACAGATGCCGATACACCTGCGATGTTTGCAACGCTTCTGAATGTCATCTTTACCCCAAAAAAACAAAACACTGCGGTGACTGTTTGAGGTACTGTAGGTCAGACTATTGTTTTCAGATGCATAAAATGCCGCCTCCAGGTCAGAAATTTGCACAGTGCGACGTTACCAAATATTGTGGTAAATGTAAAAGACGATATCATGTCAGCGGCACCAACCCCAAGCCACACAAATGTCCTGCAGATTGTTGTTCACTGTAGTGAGGGTTTGGTTACCGACGGTGTGCATCAGTGTTTTATTCAGCTGATTAAGGTGAAGGAGCCAAATAATCGCTACATTTTTTGATTTCGAAACTCGTTATGAAAATAACAGGCATTTTCCGATTTTTGTATACGCGATCACGTTTGAGGGAGAAGAATTTTTGGCCGAAGGTTCTGATTGTGTAGATCGTCTCATTAAGAAATTCAGACGACATTGTTATAATAATTACACATGAATTGCACATAATGCATCCGGATTTGATCATTTCATTCTTTTGGAATACTTCACTAAGATGGGGATACCTCCTAAAATTACAATGCAAGGGTGTCGTCTAATCCATATGTATGACGAGGCATTCAAACAGAGATTTATCGATAGTTACAGTTTTATACCCATGCATCTAGCCAACACACCTGCTGCTTTTAATCTGACCAACTCTGTGAAGGGTTATTTCCCACATCACTTCAACCGTGTTGAAAATGATTCATATGTCAGACCATAGCCAGCCAAAGAGTTTTACGACGATGTCAAACAAAGACAGAACAGAGTTCGATGCTTGGTATAGTACTATCTCTGACCAAGTGTTTGATTTTAAAAAAAGAACTAGCAATTTATGGAAAAAATGACGTCGTCCTGCTTAGGGATGTGTGTATGAAGTACCGTGATGAATTCATTCTGTGTACAGGTCTGGACCCATTTAATTACACCACTCTGGCATCCACCTGCATGGCTATCTATAAAACACACTACCTCCCAAAAGACACAATAGCACTGACACACAACAGCGCATATATCAATCAGAACAAAACATACTCGAACGTATCAATTGAATGGCTTGAATATATCAGCAAATCATGTTCAGTAGTTGTTCAACACACGCTAAATCACGGTGAGGTGTCATTCGGCAAGTATTATGTAGATGGTTTTTATATCGATGGCGCAAATAAAAAAGCATTAGAGTTTGCAGGGTGTTTTTTTTCACGGTTGTGAACGGTGTTATAACCCCAATGATTTAAATCCGTTATTGAGGGTACCTTACGGTCTTCTCAAAAGACAATTTGATGACAAGATTGAAATTTTACAGAATGCATACAATCTTCATACCGAGATTCAGTGGGAATGTAGCTGGACCCATGCTAAACAATCTGATGCTGACGTGATTGCGTTCATGTCCACCTACAAACATCCTGAGAGATTGAAACCCCGCGAAACTTTGTATGGTGGTAGAACGAATTCATTCAAATTGTATCACAAGGCAGCAGAAGGCGAGGTCATACGGTATGTGGATTTCACAAGTTTCTATCCATTTTGTCAGGCCACAAAGTGTTTCCCGATAGGACACCCCCAAATAATTTTCAAAGATTTTGATAATCTTGAAAATTATTATGGCCTGGTTAAGTCTACGGTACTACCACCTCGAAAGCTGCTTCACCCAGTACTACCCTACCCCGCGCAGCTAAAAAATTATCTTTCCCACTCTGCAGGTTGTGTGCAGAACAGCAGAACCAGACACTACCGTGTACGCACACGGATGAGGAAAGAGCCATCAGTGGTTGCTTGGTAAGCATCAAAGTGCTAAAAGCTATTGAAAAAGGCTATGTTGTAGTAAATCTTGATGAGGTCTGGCATTTTCCCCAACGATCAGATACACTGTTCTGTGATTATGTTAAAACATTTTTATAGTTCAAACAAGAGAGTTCAGGGTTTCCAAAAGACGTGGTGACCGATGCAGACAAACAATCTTATATCATAGATTACTTTGAGAAAGAAGGGATTCACCTGAATGTGGACAAGATTGAACCGAACCCTGCGCGTAGATCGATAATGGAATTGGTCTTAAACTCGCTCTAGGGACGGTTCTGCCTTCGTGAGGTTTTACCTAAAACCGAAATACTTACAGATCCAGAACAATTTGCACGACACATTTTTAGCGCCGAGTACGACATCAGACATTTCTCATTTGTGTCAGACACTACAGCAATTGTACAGTGGTCTTACCCCAAAGGGAAAGCCCCCCAGACTCATGATGTCAATGTCTTTATTGGTGCTTTTACAACTGCCCATGCACGTTTAGAACTCTATGAGCTTATGGATAGGCTGGGTGATAGGCTGCTTTATTGTGACACTGACAGTGTTGTTTTATAACCAGAGAAGGTGAATATGAACCACCACTAGGTCCATATCTCAGTGATCTTACTGATGAAGCTGGACCCAATGACCATATTACCCTCTTTACCAGCACCGGCCCGAAAAGTTATGATTTTGTCACCGCTACGGGTAAGGTTTGTATGAAAGTGAAAGGCATAACGCTTAACGCTTTAAACTCTGAAGCCATCACATTAGATTCAATGATTGGCAATAAAAAAATATTGACAATATTGTTTTCATTTATTCTGTATGGCAACCTTTGTATGATGATTTGTTGAATATGTATGATAACAATATTAAATTTATTGAAGGAATTCCACAAACTTTGGATGATGAAGTTTTGTTTCCTGTCAATAAAACATCTCTTGTAGTAGTTGATGATTTTATGCTGCAAGCATCCAATAACAAGGAGATTGAGAAACTTTTTACAGTCCATGTACATCATAAAAATCTAAATGTTATTTACATTCTACAGAATTTATTTTTTCAAGGTAAATCCAGCAGAACTATTAATCTGAACACAAATTATCTGGTTGTCTTCAGGAATTCGAGAGACGCAGCCCAGATTGGTATTTTAGCTAAACAGATGTACCCAAATAACTCAGTTTTTATGGAGAGTTATGAAGATGCTACTGGCACCCCCTACGGTTACCTTTTGATTAATTATAAAGCAAAGACCCCCGGACAGTATCTTCTCAGAACTGCATTACTTTCACAACATCCTGTTGTATACCTCCAGAAAAAAAAAAAAAAAAAGACCGTAACTGATTAGGGGGAAAAAGATGTCTGGGAGACTTTTAAGAAACCACTCTCTTTTAAAGCTGTTATTAAAAGCAACACCCAAACAAAGACGTGTTATTTTACAGGCAGCCACAGATGAGTTCATTTTATGTTTGTGTGAATTAGCTCTTAATGTTCTCCATGGTAATATCCCGCTCACACAGCAGCAACACCAGAAGCTGAAAAGAAAAAGAACTGAAATCAAATTTGTTGCTGATAAGAAAGTTGGAGTCAAAAGAAAGAGACGGTTGATTAACCAACAAGGTGGGTTTCTTCTTCCACTTTTAAGTGTTGCAGTCCCTTTCATAACCAGTTTGATCGCATCTAATAAATAATGTCTGGGATGGAACATGCCGAGAGGATGTACCTGGTTCCACAAAGACAGCTGGATAAACTAAAGGCAGGTACTGCACGTGAATCTATACATCAGGTACTGGAGAACCATCTGGATATGACCATGAGGGATATTTTACACAGGAATGATCTGGAACCACATGCAAAGGCAAAGATGTATACATCTGTATTGCAGAGGTTTTTAACATTATCCAAGCTAGCAGACAGCGAGACCAACACACTAACATTATCACTTCAATCACCCGTACATGCTGACAAAGAAGAAGAACCAGCGGTGTCTACGGGTACGAACACCCAACATGTTAGTAGATGTTGTTGCAGACGATGTTTTTGAAGAATATCCCACAGAGGAATGAAAAAAATGTTCGCTACATTTTGGATAAAATGTCTAAAACCAAAGATATTGCTTCTTGGACAGAGTCGGGCAAGTTTGTGTTTAAAGGTAGAACCATCCCTGGTTCACACATGCTGGATTTAGTTAAAAGTGTCATGGCGCCGCAAAAGATTCTTGATGAACGGAGACCTACCGGGTGGAATGAGTTTCTGGAGGCGTTTGCCAGTTTAAACATGCCTTATTCAATGGTCCCAAATCACTATGTTAGACATACGATTAACTCTTTTAAAACCAAATCGACACCCCCAATAACCAAATCTTCTAAAAAAAGTAAAAAACATGAGATGGACCAAAGTACCCCTTCAGGACTGTTTAATTATCCAAAAGATGGTGTATTTAAATCCCCCGCTCTTGACCGTAGCAAATGGTTACATTTTTAATTGAGTTTTTTTTTTCCTTTGTTTTCTTTTACAGAGATTGTGTTCTCATTTTTTAATTTACCATGTTATTGATATTGTTGTGTGTATGTGTGTGTGTGTGATGTGTAAAATAAAGAGTTATAAAAAGAAATTTGTATTTATTTAGTTTTTATTATTGCGAAATATTAAACATATGACATGAACATTTCACCCGTTTGCGCACACTGAACTCACTTGAAAACATTTTCATTACATTGAGATTGTTTTAGTTTTTTACAAAAGCAGACACACGTTTGTAATTTTTAATCAAATCGTCACTATATAACTTTAACACATAATCATAATCATGGCCCCTTGCCATGTGATAGAGAAAGAACACACAATGTTGTCCGCAGGTGTCTGATGAAAAATCCTGGACTTGCACAGAGGAATATTGTACCACTCTAAAATTCAGTTTTAGAAAATCACTGATTATTAGTGGAAAACGGGCATAGTCATATTTATTTCCAAAGCTATCGAAGAAATATCCAATGCCGTCCTTGCTTATGTGGATGGCAAGCCAGTGTTCACCAGGGAGATGTGAAACGTGTGTTAAAAATAACTGATGATGGTAATTTTCTTAAAGGTGTTTGTGGTATGTAGTCGCAAGGGAGCACACCGAGAAAATGGGTGTTGCATGAAATCTTATCCATGATAGCCGTAAGCTGGATCGTGTTCATTATTATGTATTAATAGTAATCAACCAAGATCTGACGGCGGTTTGACACTTCAATGACACTGTCAAAAATAGAATAGACAATAAGGTTGTGTGGGGTAGAGGTTGTCTGAACCGTGCTTCAAGTCTAATATTCCCAGATTTGATAAGCGAGACGTGTTGTCCACAACCCTCGTCTGGTGTGAGATTGAATGCATAGAGGGTGTAACCATGCAAAAAGTCCTCTCTATCAACAGACAGAGCTTGGTTTTTGAGATGTTTTCCAGAAGCCAAGGCTATTTGGTAGAATTCACGCACTGCAGAACCACTCCCATAATTAGGTTGCAGAGGCTTTGGAGGCAATTGCTGACCGTCCAGATAAATAGATAAATTCTAAAAAAAAAAAAAATTCTAAATCATAATTTTTAAAGGCAAATGGGTTTTTATTATACAATCCTGTAAAAGCATCATTATCAACCATAGCTAGAACAATAGATTTTGGAAGAGTTCCTAAGAACAAGTTTTCTTGATTGCAGACTCGTGAGCCTGGAGGAATCGAAAAGTGTTTCACACAAATGCGATTGATAGGATACTTGGCGGTGGTTGAGAGCAGCGCTTGTGCGTGCCCCAGTCTCACAGCGGGTGCGACACTAACTTTTTTCACAAATAGCGAGGCTGACAGGATGTTTAACTTATAGGCGATAGCATCGCTCCTCATCAGACAGAATTCATCTTTACCCCGCGTCATACGAATTTTAATGTCGACGCCATTGAGCATCAGTTTTTCCTGAAAGAAGATATCGCTGTGAATGGGTGTTAGTAGTTTGACAACATTACTAGCGTTGGTAAAGGCGGCTCTCTTTGTCAGACCGTGATTTCCTTCAGCAGGGTCCGCTGCGTCCATATGGCCTGCTGTATCTTTATAGAACAATCCAGCGGAGAAAAGTGTTTCCAGGGTATGTTTATCATAATTTAGAAGACACTCAATAAGACAAGGATAAGCATGGGTGTTTGTGCTCTGTGATATCAAACGGTCCCCCAGTGACACATCAACCTGTGAAAATATTGTTGCCCCTGCGTAGCTGATTAGCCCCACTGGTGCTCCATCTGCGATATCTGTACCATCAGAATTAGTGATTTTGACCCGCAAAAATAATAAAACATTGTTCAAGTTGATGTAATCCGCTCCATTTCCTGCAATAAAAAACTCCAAAGGCGATGTGTCTGAAATCGCCGATAATGAGGGTACCTCTATATAGGTATTTTTTTCAACTGCAGTTTGTGTCAGAGGCACTGTGAACAGGTCAAGTTCAGATTTAATGCATTCTTCAGACATGTTATGTAGTAAGGCCATGATCTAGAAAATTGTTTTGACAGATTTCTTCGACTTTGCTGTTGTTACACGTTTTGCTGTCTCCTTGCGCTTGCGTTTTGCGACTGAGGTCTTCTTAGGGGTGCGTTTTCTTTTCTTCTGTGTTTGACCACTCCTTCTGGACCCCGGAGGCCTAGACATTATTTTGCGAGACATCACCATTAGCCCGGATCCGTCTTGAGCGTTGTTATTGTTAAAGGAGTGTGTTAGAGTATTGCTAACAACATCACTTAGCATGTTTTTTGCAGCTGATTTAAGATGAGGCCTGGCAATGCTGAATCCACGCTTTAGTAATGGCACGGCCATTCGAAAGAGCCCCCCTGAAAAGCCCACCTAGACCTAGCCCCATTCCATACATAACGCCACCCCCTGCATAACCAGGAAGGCCGTTACCAGCCTGATTTTGGTAATAGGCCATGTAACGCTCAGGATCCATTTTGTACGGGTTAGAATATGGCATTATTTATTTTTAAAATACACCCTGTTTCACGGGTCTGAAGTGTAACTTAGCACTCAACTTGTCGTAAGTGAAACGTACCTTTTGATTCTGATTGTCTTGGTAACACTTTATAATAATGTTCTGTTATAAGTCATTTATAAATTATTAGTTAATGATGAACGAATCATTTACAAAACATTATTATATGTTCATAAATGATTAATGAGTGGTATACTAATGATTTACAAATGTGTTGTAAGTTATCTAAAAAAAATTTAATCATGAAATAAATCAAACTGATCATTAGTAGATGGTTTATAAGTTATTAGTTGATACATTATTTATCACTTATAAATCATTGAAGTATTTCTGTCAAAATTGTTTTGTATAATTATCTCAATAAACAATTGTTAATCATGAACACATGATGAATAAACCATTAGTAAATGATCAGTATATGATTTATTGGCAAATTTGTTAGCTTGTCTGTGTTCATAAGCACAAACATGCAGGTATGCTAAAGCACTATTTTTAAGAGGAGTAATTAATTTGTTCTGAAGTTAATAAACATTTATAAATGCCTTAGTCAGATGATTCCAGTGGGTTGTGTTAAATCCTTTCACTCATCAGCACAGACTTGTTTTCTGTGTGGAGTGTGTGGATCTAGTGATGAAGTGAACCCCTTCCACTGAAGCTCACATCAGGTGCACAGAGTTAAAGACTCCATGTGTGTCAGAGAAGACAGCTGTCTATACCCTCACCAGTCAGTACTTAGTACACACTACACAGTGTTCAACACCTGTTACAGATGATGTGTAAACGCATGAATAAATAATTTACAAAGCTTTCCTGCATCCCCTAATCTAAAGTGTAAACTATTCATCACTTGTAAATGTGTTACATATCACTTGTAGACCTTTCTTACCTGTTACAAATTATTTGTATATGTATACAAGTAATTTATAACACTTTCTGCATCCCCTGATCTAAAGTATAAACTATTCATCACTTGTAAATGTGTTACATATCATTTGCAGGCCTTTATAAATTATGTACAAACTGCAGTTGGTAAATTTACCATGTATTTGCCATATGCAAAGGTTGTGGTATACCTTTCAGTTACAGGATATACAAATCTATACAAATCCCTTATATGATATTTAAATTATATTTTTTTATGCAAATATATTTTACTATTATATAGATATCTTTGAGCCTCTAACTCACTCCTTATACACGACGTTTTAGCCACTTCCCCAAAATAAAAACGCAATATAGATATATTGACAGCGACTATTATCTTAGTTAATATACTATTGTATAAAAAAGATCATTTTAAGCTCCATACTCCACCCTATAATCTTAAACATAACCATTTTGACAATATACAAAATGTAACAGGCAGATAAATGTACGTTAGTCACAATAATTTATTTAAAACATTACAAAAAGCAGTATAAAACACAGATAAAACGATGCGTGTGCTACATTACCAGTGTTCTGACAGCAAAACAATTTTGTGTGAGTTACAGTATGAAATTAAAATGTTTAATCGTTGCAAACATTCTCCTGATCTGCATTTCCATCCTTCAAAGCGTCGCGCTGCATCTCACTCAACACAATTTGGCATGTCGCAAACAATCTATGGTGGTCGCAAATCACAAGTGACAGCCAATAAGGAGCGAGGTTTGACATCACTGCCGCAAACCAGTGTCGTTGTGTTGAAGCGCCAATTTTGAAAGTTTTAACGGATGAGACGGCAGCTATCTACTGTTATTAATGTATAATGATTATATTACGGAAAACAAATCTTTTTCTCACACGGTGGTATCGTACGACTTCTGAAGACTTGGAATAAAATGCACAAAATAATGGACTACGTTTATGGTGTGTTTTCATGTTATGGTGAGCAGCTGTCCCATGGGAACCAAAATAAAAAATAAACAATTAAGTGCTGATTAAATGGTGGCAGAGTGTTAATTTATTTATTTAAAAGAAAAAAAAATAATAAGTTCAAGCTTGGGTAAAGTGATGGAATGAGATGGATCATGTTAACAGGAAGATCTACAAATGATATGCAACACATTTACAAGTGATGAATAGTTTATACTTTAGATCAGGGGATGCAGAAAGTGTTATAAATTACTTGTATACATATACAAATAATTTGTAACAGGTAAGAAAGGTCTACAAGTGATATGTAACACATTTACAAGTGATGAATAGTTTAGACTTTAGATTAGGGGATGCAGAAAGCTTTGTAAATGATTTATTCATGCTTTACACATCATCTATAACAGGTGTTGAACACTGTGTAGTGTGTACTAAGTACTGACTGGTGAGGGTATAGACAGCTGTCTTCTCTGACACACATGGAGTCTTTAACTCTGTGCACCTGATGTGAGCTTCAGTGGAAGGGGTTCACTTCATCACTAGATCCACACACTCCACACAGAAAACAAGTCTGTGCTGATGAGTGAAAGGATTTAACACAACCCACTGGAATCATCTGACTAAGGCATTTATAAATGTTTATTAACTTCAAAACAAATGAATTACTCTTCTTAAAAATAGTGCTTTAGCATACCCGCATGTTTGTGCTTATGAACACAGACAAGCTAACAAATTTGCCAATAAATCATATACTGATCATTTACTAATGGTTTATTCATCATTTGTTCATGATTAACAATTGTTTATTGAGATAATTATACAAAACAATTTTGACAGAAATACTTCAATGATTTATAAGTGATAAATAATGTATCAACTAATAACTTATAAACCATCTACCAATGATCCGTTTGATTTATTTCATGATTAAATTTTTGTTTTAGATAACTTACAACACATTTGTAAATCGTTAGTATACCACTCATTAATCATTTATAAACATATAGTCATGTTTTGTAAATGATTCGTTCATCATTAACTAATAACTTATAAGTGACTTATAACTGAATTAATAAAACATTACTAAAATGTTAACTTATCACTTATTAATCATTTATGAATGTATAGTCATGTTTTGTAAATGATTAGTTCATCATTAACTAATAATTTATAAATGACTTATAACAGAACGTTACTTTTACCTCTATAGTTATATCTGTAGTGGTTGTTTTTTTGACCGATACGTAATGTGCCTTATCGTATCTAACACTGAGAATCTTATTATTCTCACCGTCTATATGTACACATCTCAGTAGCGGGACGTGCGCATCACCAACTGATTGATATTCAATGATATCTGTATATATATACAAACTGTAGAAACCCCCGTTTATGTCTGCTTGATGTGGTGCGTACGTCACTGCCGTGATTCCTCGGCCATACTCTTCTTCTTCATTAGCATGATTTGTGGATTCTATAGCGACACCCGGGTTTAACCCTAATATAACAGCAAGCTTCCCATAAAACGTCAGCGACATCTTCGGAGGGGCTTTTAGAAAGACACTGTTTTTTACATGATCGTAGCTGAGGGTCGTCCCGGGAGGTAAAGTTGTGTTGATTTCTCTAATCAGAAATAGGACATCCTCGTAATAACCTGTCTTTAGTGTGTTACATAGCTTTGATATGGTTTGAGCTCCATTGTTGATGTGAATCTTAATCCCTTCACCAACGGTATAATGTTCAGACTTTTTTCCCCCATCATCTTCCTGTGTGACAATATATGCACCGTCTTCCTCTGGAAATGTGTACCATGATTTGTGGGAATTCAAATTCGATCAAACCGACCTCCCATTCACCTTTTAGGCTTATAGTTCTTGCCAGCATGGTTCTATAACTAGAAATGGTATTTTCTGGATAAACCGGCTAACGACGCATTACAGGGGAGCGTCAAGTAAAAGCACCCTCAGACATGATTGTTTTTAAATGAATGCGCACACATCTATGTGTGTTTTCATTTTATGGCATCTGCACATCTACCACATCTTTCTCATTCACCCATGTGTTGAATTTTGAAGGCCATCCTAACCACTGGACCAGAACCTTTGTTGACCGGCCTTCTCGCCTCCTGTCCAAAAATTTTTCTATTTTAAATGTTTTGTTTGTACTCACAGATATTTTTTGCAATTCCTACTCATAAAAAACCCCATCGATAACATCTCCATCATAATCGCAGAGTCTATAGACTGGGGGATCTCGCGGGATGCATGTTTTTACAGTGAAAAACTCTTCTGTGTAGTTTTTCTCATATCCTTTTGCAAATGGACCCCTTACTTTAGAGATTCTTACTGTGTCACCAGTCTTATACTTAAATATAGGTCTGACTTTGTGTGAACCCATAACCCCATATAGGTTATGTAGCACCACCGATACGTTTTCTTTGCAAACATCTATCGCTCATCTTGATGCTTCTGTGATAGCTTGCGTTGTATCCATCTGTGAGGTCTTGAAGTATGTTGACATACCGTCTGGAGTTTGTAGCTGTTAAATATCGAAACATTCTGGCCTTATAGACAAATCCGGCGAAACACGGAAGTACAGCAGCGCCGCCATTACTGCGTGCCTTAGAAGCGATGCCGAGAAGAGTGTGTTGTGTGGTTGGCTGTTTTAACAACAGCACAAAACTACAGGCATGGAATAAACCCATTGGTGAAATCCACGAACCTTTGTTGCACATTGACTGCCCATGTTTACGGCCATACGGATTACACAGAGTTCTTTACTATTAGCTAGAGATGATCAGTTCAGGTGCCGCTAGGGATCTGTCGCATCACGTTTACAAGCACCAAAACGTTATTCATTGTTTGAATTTCATAATAAAATTTACAGAATCTGAGAGCTGAGATTGTCGGTCTCCGTGTCCTCTTTGCTTCGCGATTTTTCTGTGAGTGAGAAAATGGATATGTGGCATGAGAGCGTGTGAAAAGCGTCAATTGCGTGTGTCTCACATTTTATTGCATTTGTATTAGTTTGAAGAGTAAAAAAAATCTGTGGGTCTTAACGCAATTACAATCGGCAAGTTGGACAAAAAGGGGAAAAAAATAATTAATTGGGTCAGTCCTAAATTGACAGGGTCGGTTATGGCAAACAAGAATATTTTTAAGGATGGCCTAATAGTTATTTGAAACTTGTGAAGCTTGTGAACATATTAACAACACAGCTAGTAATGACAGCGTTCGTTTTTATTGTTGTCATCAATTAATACACTTCTTAATTACAATACATTACATATTTATACATTATTACATTATGTTGTCAATAAATTACCTTTATCAGTAAGTTTTGGCCACTTCCTGACATCATCTACCCAATTTTCCCTTTCACCAGACATTTTCTTTAATGAGCAGGATCCGCTTTCATTGAAATGTCATTAGAGGGCACCGGCAAGTGTCACACCATCACACTTCGCAGGCATGCAGTAATGGCGGCAGGCAAGATGGCGGCGCCCATAGAGTTTGCGGCGGATTTGTGTATAGCTGCGATGAAATCGCTCAATAATGCTAGCTTTTAACTCTGTGCCTGTTGCAAAATGTAAGATGTTGTACTTTCTCATTACGTTTTGGAAATGTTTGTTAAAAAACTCTTTTCCTTTATCTGTTTGTAATTTCTGAGGTACTCTCCCCTCTTTCAATATGGATTCAAAAGCTTTAGCCACCTCCAAACCACTCTTGTTTTTTAACACACGTGTCCAGGCATATTTACTGAAAATATCTATGCATGTCAACAGAAAATGGTTGTTGTCATTTTCCTTGGCATATGCCGACATATCGACTAGATCTGCCTGGAACTGCATGTCGATACCATAGACAAAAAACCCTGTTCCTTTTGTATTTTAGTGGTGCTGTCCTATGTAATGTGTATGCATCCTCGCCGGCTAGCCAGTCTGAAATTTGTTTAGCAGTTAAGCGAACGCCTGTTTCCTTTAAAACTGCATCTTTTAAATGCCTTTTACCCCCTAAAGAACCAGGTTTAGAAGGGGTATAGTAAATATTTTTTCAGAATCTGTTCAGACATATCATCACCCCCCAGAGTCTACAAAAGAATAACACATCTGCTTTAAGTGAATTGGTTTTTTATTTATTTATCAAACATTGTCAATGTACTGAAGAAACTTTACACACATTACAATTTTTTTCTCAAACATGTAGTCAACCAGTGTTTCAATAATCTCACAAACATTAGTCTGATCATTTCTTGAAATCAGCACCACACATAGGTCTGTTACATATGTACACAGACATAAAACGTCAGCAATTCTTATACTTTTACCACATTCAGTCATTAGATCCAGTATTTTTCTGATACAGAAATCAGTTCACAGGCATTAATACACATACGCATGACATCAGTCCACTCATTTGACATTGTTCTTACAATTTCCATTTGTTTCTTGAGGCTTGTAAAACGTTTGACATTTACATCGCATCCATTTACTGTTAAAGGATTTTCATCAATGATCTTGTACAACAAGTTGGTCATTTCACATCTAATACGCTGCTTAAATATACATTTCGTCAGAACATTAACACACCATCCGTTCCCCATGGCCTTGTTACGCTTGTTCAGTGTGTGCACCGCCCTTCCAGCAGTCCACTGCGTCATAGACAATCTGTTCACTAGCGACATCCACAACTTTTTCTCTGATCTCACGAAGCTTCTCCACAATGAAAACCTCGTCATGCAATTCGCACAAAATAGAGTCCACCGAACCCTGGACCCTCTGCGGATTAAACCTTAAACCGAATCGGTTTAGTGCTTGAGCTATGATGTGTTTAAGCTCAGGCTTTACCAGATTACGTGATAACTCGTCAAAGTAAGCATCAAAGAAATAGGTGCAGGGTTCAAACAAACAGGAGTGTCTAAGTTGACTAGGATGATCAACTAATTTTGCGAATACAGCCGTCTATGTCATCGATGTGATTAGGTGTTCCAGCAGGATTACAATAGTTGCCTTTATAGGCACAGACCGCTGCTCGCGAATACAGCCGTCTATGTCATCGATGCTGGCACAGACCGCTGCTCCAGCTACTGCACCGCTAGTGCCGTAAGGTGTCATAAGAAACGTCAGGTTGTGATACCCCAGCTCCATGCAGAAGTTATCCAACCAGGCGTTGTCGCGGGTTTGTGGGAGGATCTCCAGAGTCGTAGCGTTATCATCAGGCATTGCAGGCAGGGTTTCGGGGCTGTTGCTGTAGCAGCAGGCTGACGTGGTTTCTTGAGACATGGCGGTAAATGAGACATCTAGCGAGTGTACCGATCTGCAGACTTTTTTAATGGCTGTAGTATGTGGGTGGAGATAAGAGGTGGTCAGTTGTCTTGGGAACGCCCTGTTCAGGGTGGAACAATTTCATCTTTACAGAACTATAACGATCATACATATCACACCATCTAAACATCTTATCAATAGATGTAAAAACATCATCAATTATATGAACATCTTTCCACTGAAACAAAAACTTCATGTCATAGTGCATGTAGTGCTCAGCTTCAGGTATAGGCCACACACGCTCACGGATCTTTGTCTTGTCATTGCAGCAGAAAATGTAAACACAGTCTTCAGGTAACTTTTTACTGTGATCCGCAACCACTCTAAATCTTGTGTCAGGAACTATGCCATCCCATTCTGCACATGTACAACAGATCGTCACCACACACACAAAAATCTCCACACACATATTTATAAAAAAAACCACCATTCTCCACCAAAAAAAATAAAACACTCCCCCCGCGTTGTAAAATTGTCTTCAATATCCATAGCATAGATCTTCACAGTACGCATCACTTTGTCAAACACATATCTTCCGACACGATCACCAGACATTGAGAAATCACGAGTTGTCATATTAATCTCTTCATGAAGAAACTTTGTCAAACTAACACTTTGTTTTTTCCTTGGTGCAAAAGTCAGTTCCTTTCTCATTTCAACAGGGCCTCTTGTTGGTGAAATACACATCACTCTTCTAGTAGTTTTATGGAGCAGGGACCAGGGCCAGCCATTGTAACAGGATAGTTCAGAATGTCTTCTCTGTTTAAATGACTATTTCCTAAACCCCTATTTAAAACATCATTTCAGGATGTAGGTACGGTCTTTAGGTGTGAACAACTGCTCAGGAAGGAAGTCCACAGAAACCCCCACAGCTCTGGTTACAGATACAACCATCATATATCCAGTAATAAATGCAACACAAGTCAAATCTGAGATCTGTTTTGATCTTTTGATTTACACACACCTCTGTCATGTCAATCATGGGTGACAGCACCCAGTGACATGGCAACCACTGAGACACACAGGCCATATAGCGATAAATCAACACATAAATCTGACCATGTACACACTGGACATATCACAATCTGTCAATCAACGCTGACTGGACCCTTCATAAATCAAGCCATAAATCAGGGTAATAAATCATCAATCTGACACAAAGGATATGATAATACTACTTGCATCGTTTGTCACGGAGGGTTTTGTGGCATTGGTTGGAGATGCACATCGCGTTCCAGTGAAAATTCTGCGTGATACGGGTGCATCAGAAAGTTTTATTTGTCAATCTGTCTTGCCTTTTTCGTCTGAGTCTGATACCAAAAGTTGTGTGTTAATACGGGGAATTGGTCTTCAGTCATTTCCCGTGCCGCTGCACAAAATTCAGTTGTTTTCTGGCTTTGTGAGCGGAGAAGTAACCATTGTGGTGCGTCCTTCTTTACCTATAAAGGGAATTGATTTGATTGTGGGTAATAACTTTGCTCATGACCGTGTTTTTCCTGATCAGGTTTCACCACCTCCTGTGGTTAAGACTGGAGCTTCTTTATTGGATGAGTCAGATAGGTGTCAAAAAGATTTTCCAGAGGTTTTTACGGCATGTGCTGTGACGCGCGCTATGGCGAATAAGCAGGATGCCAACTCATCTGATGTATCTAAGCACACGTCTGCTCAGGGTTTTATTCCGCAGTAACCAGTACCCTTGTCTCGATCTGACATTGCTGAGGCTCAAAAGGTTGATCAGAGCTTACAGAAATATTTTGACTTGACTGCAGATGACAATGTAGATCGCTGTTATTTTGTGAAGGATGGTTTGTTGCTAAGAAGGTGGTCACCCACGGTGGGAACTGATGTGAGAGATCAAATTGTGCAGGTGGTGATGCCGGAAAAGTTTCGTGAAGTGGCACTAAAAACAGCTCATGGGGAAATAGCGGGTCATTTTGGGGTAAGAAAAACATACAATCAATTGTTAAAACATTGCTACTGGCCACGGATAAAGAGGGACGTTGCACGGTTTGTTCAAACTTGTCATGTCTGTCAGGTGGCAGGTAAGCAAAAATGCTATCGTTAAGCCCGCGCCTTTACAGCCCATTCCTTCTGTTAGTAAGCCTTTCGAGCATTTGGTTATTGATTGTGTAGGCCCCTTACCCCAGTCAAAATCAGGCTGTATTTATTTGTTTACCATCATGTGCCAGGCGACTCGCTATCCTGCTGCGTATGCTTTTAGGACCATTACTACAAGGGCTGTAGTGAAAGCATTGTCGCAGTTTATTTCAATATTTGGTCTTCCCAGAATCATTCAAAGTGATCGGGGTTCAAATTTTACATCAAAAACATTTGCAGCAGTCCTAAAACAGCTACGTATCCAGCACAACTTGAGTAGCGCCTATCATGCGCAAAGTAAAGGGGTTTTGGAGCGGTTCCACGCCACTCTTAAATCTCTATTGCGTGCATACTGCATAGAGATGAAACGGGAGTGGGAGGATGGTCTACCATGGCTATTGTTGGCGGCTATAGCGGTTAGTCCCAATGGTTTGGTATTTGGTCACAAGGTTCGTACCCCATTGTCTGTGTTGTCAAGTGATCTGGATTCATCTGAACCACCCAAGAGTTTGTCCAGTTATGTGTATGGTTTCTGCCGCAGGTTACTTTTAGCATGTAAAATGAGAACTGAAAATTTGACTGAGGCCCAAAGAAAAATGAAGCGAAATTATGACCATAAAGCAGAAGCTCGTGTGTTTAGCCCAGGGGATCAGGTGGTGGCATTGTTGCCTATACCTGGTTCTCCTTTTGGTGCAAAGTATTCAGGGCCTTATAGTGTGGTTCGTCAAGTGTCAGAGACCAATTATGTGGTTGTTACGCCTGATCGTAGGTGGGCGACACAGTTATGTCATATCAATTTACTTAAGCCATATTATGCATCGTCACAGTCGCTTAGTTGTAAGGTTGAGTCGTCTGTTTTGATCGTGGCAAGCACGTTGTAGCTTCTCTAGAGTTAGAGGATTAGGTGCATGGCCCTGACGATTCCATGTTGCATGCTCGTCTAAATAATTCAGAGACGTTGGCCAAATTGGAGGGAGTTTTAGATCATTTGGATTTACAACAACAAGCACAATTGAAAGCTGTAATTTTTGGGTTAGGTGGGCTGGGGGTATTAAGGGTGATGAGAGTTTGGTTGAGTCTAATATTAGTATTTCGGGTTAACTGGTTGTAAAATGTAAAGAATTTAGTAATAAACACTCAAATTGTGGACGCAGTTTTGGTTTAGATTTGTTTTTGTTCTTAGTATTGATTATGGGAAATGGTGTAATGAGTAGAATGTAGTTTTACAGAGTCCCATTGGGGTCTCTGTTTTGTGGTGGGAGTGATGTCATGCCTGGCTTTGTTGTGATGGGTGTGCTCACTCCACCATGGACAGAATATGTTTGGGCCGTCTCTCTCCCACCGATCTGAAGGGTGAGCTGTCTGTTTTCGGTCCATCTTACAGTAGCTGATTGGTGGGACTGTATAAAAACATCTCCTGCCAGTTGTTCAGGGGTTGCTCTGGGCTGCGCGTCTCTGCTTTGCTCTGGCCTCCAGGCTGGTGGCAGCACCATCCTACTCCTTTTTGCCTTACAAATAGTTTACACTTTACTGATCTGCACTACACTTTTGATTAGTGTTCTTTTGTTTCTCAATTACTGACGTAGTATATTTATTGATTCAAATTATGATTTCACTGTATAATTTAATGTTTAATAAATTATTTTGGATTTAACTTAACAAGCGGTGTGGTCTTCCCTATGTCATTGCTACTGTGAGCCAGGTAGTCGTGACACTTGTTCTTTGCTTCGTTTTATTTATATAAGAAGGTGTAACATTTAAATATATTAAAGTGCACATAAACACACACAAAACTCAAGTACAAAAGGAGGGAGGGGTTCTAGCAGACCAATCAGAGCGCTTGCGGTCATTTTTGGAGAGGTGCGCATCAGGCTACGCCATACTACACATAGCCTATGGCGTAGCTAAATTGGGACCAGGCCGATAGTGAACCCTCGAACATAAACTTGTCAGCTCCGAACTTACTCAGAGGATGTAGAGTAGTTATAATACCTTTAAGTGAGCTACACACTGCATGCTCATAACAAAAAGTGTATTTTTCCCTATAACCACGAGAGCTACACCGTGTTAAGTCAGCGACAGTCAGAAATCTGAAGCCCCTAATGGTGTTCCCCATGGTTCATTCACTAGTGCTTCAGTATGATCTGTCCTGAGCGCAGATTTGTGGAAATACCACTACACATTAATCTACTTGAAAAATTATTTTAGAAGAGATCTGATTGGGTCAAATATAACAATTTGTAATCAGTCAGGTAAATGTATTATGCCAATTTATATAGTCAATTCAAAGATATCAAATCAATACAAGACTTCAAATTCTCAAAGATAAATCTAGTAGTAAAGGATGCATACCTGACTTCAGGAAAATACATAGTATAGAGTGTGTGGACACACTCCATATTACGGGCTTTCTGTCTACAGAAACGCCCAGCAATGTTTTGTCACTTCTTTTATATACCCAAATAAGAAAAACAAAGAAATCTTCAAATCAGTTGTAAAAACCTAAAAGACCCTTTGGTTTGTTAGGTTCTCATGGCCCCAGGGTCGCAACTGGCTTGGAAACAGATAAGCATTCTCACAGACCCTAAAGTGGGACACACTCCTTCCTCAGCAGAATACAATTCTACAAAAGTTTTCAATATCTCACACTACAAGTGACTACTGTGAAATTGAGACCAATTTACCAATCGCACAAAGCCCTTTAAAATAACACCAAACAGGAAAAGTTTACGATCATGAATCCTGAAGATATAGTAATTTTTTTATGTGAGCATAGCAATTTTTAGTTGCCTGGACCATGTGCCCTAAGGGGAAGGATGGGTGAAAGGACCGAAGAGCAAATGGTCTTTCTTCCAGATCTTCCTATCTGATCAATTCATTACGAGAGTTACTGTGTGTTTGGCTTTACAAGGAGATCAAAGCCCATTGTTTTGTGGCATGGCATTTGCAGTGCGAGAGTTCCTGAGTGTTTGGTTTCACAAAGAATTAATTTCATAAGGAAATAATTTCACTCCTTTCAATGCAGTCATGAGAGAGAGAGAGAAGAGAGAAAGAGAGATTGGAGAGATTGCTAAGCATGTATTCAGCCGCAGCGTCTACTAATAGCTACTCTTTAAGTTAAACTGCTTCCCCTCGTTTGTCCGCGTGTGTTTGTATGCATGAGTGCGTGTGTGTGCACCTGTGAGAGAGAACCAAAGAAAACGTGATTTCCGTATATAAAAAAGGTGGAATACATGGAAATAGTTTGTCATTTTTTACCCTATTGTTTGTTATATTTATTTGCTTAATGTCTTCTGAGATTTTGGTTCTTTTAGTGTTGTAGATAGCCCATAGTATAACAAAATCTCTTCATTGTGTTTGGGCCCCCCTGGATGAGGGAGCATAGGCACGTGCCTAGAATGCCTATGCGTAAATCCGGCCCTGCTGCTCAAACCCAAACCCCCCCCCACCCCAATAAAAAAACCTATTTGTAATTGCCCATCATGAATTCTCAGAAAACATATTTTTGATTAAATGTGTACCACACATCCAACAATTATCCAAACATCATGTCCTGTTATAGGGTTCCATGGATTCTGAAGCCTGGTGTTTAAAAATATTATTGTTTTCGTAAGGGTTTGCTGCCACCACCTTTAATTCTTAAAGCCAGAATGGTCTGGCAGAAGAACAACACCATCACTTTATTTATTTTTTTTGTTTGTTTCATCTGACCACAGAGTCTACTCCTGTTTATTTACCAGTAGTGTCTGGCAGCTAAATAGGAGTTTATGAGTCAAAGTCCAGACCTCATCCTGACTGAAATGCTGTGATGAGAACTGTGCATAAACTTGAATATAAACTGGAGCAAATGTCCAGAATGATGTGAGAGGCTGATAAAGTCATACAGAAAGTTTTTACTGCTAAAAGTGGATATAAAAACAATTTAATTTTAGGGTGTTCTGACTTTATCACACATGGCTTTTCCATTTTGTCTTTATTTTTGTTAAATAAATAATGACACAACAGGGCCGTGCACAGACATTCTGAGGGGCAGTGGCCCAAACCAAAAAAAGGGGGCACAAGGAGGGTGGGTGCTTGTTAATACAAATTGTCCAGTTTTTACAAATATACAATTAAAAGAGAAGACACTCTGTAATAATTGACTTTACTGTAGATGTTTTGATAACAGTGAGCTCTCCCAAACTCTCTGAGCCTGCTTCTGCCTCATCTTGAATGGATGTAGGGGAGAGTGGGGTAAGTTGACCCACCCCCTGTATCTTGGCAACTATACACTTCTACTGTCATGTGACCATGTATTTTGGAACCACCCATCATTTCTGCCAGACTGTGAAAAGGAGAAACACATGGGGGGAATGGAAGGCACCCATTTACTTTAATAACTTTTTTTTATTTAAACAAATTTAAATAATAATAAAAAAATGTATCCAGGTCAAAAATATTTATGATACATATAGGTGATTTAGCAACACCATGCAAATAATTTAGCTAAATATTAGCCAAAACTCAGAATTTTTAATAATGGCAGCTATGGGCAAAGTGAGCCAAATGCTGTGGGGTAAATTGTGTCAGCATTTTAACTTACCCCATCATAAGGCACTGTAGTTAAGTGAAATCTCTGAATTATTAAATTGTTTATGGTTAATCAGGTGCTGAAGAAGTTGGCGGAGCAGTTGGAAAGATGTAGATTCCGGGCAAATAGCTCTTCAGATCCCCTTCGGCCAAACATCCCATTCCTTAAAACCAGGAGTAGGCGGGCAGAAGACAGTGGAGGAAAGGACAACATGTCTGCTCACTCCTGGAAAGGGATGGGAGATGCGTGTTGTTCTGGGCACCCAGCTTATCTTCCCAACAGAGATCACCCAGACAACATTAAGGCCAGCTGTGGTGTGGGCCACAGAGGCCAAGAAAGCCCTCATCATTGATCTGACTATGCCATGGGAAGAGAGAATACCAGCGGCGCACAAGTTCAAGCGGCTCGAGTACTCTGATCTGGTGGTGGAATGCAGAGAAGGGGGATAGACCACGTCCATCCATCCCGTAGAAGTTGGATGCAGGGGTTTCGTGGGAAAGTCCGCAATCCAGCTTCGAGGAGGCAGAGAACAACTGGGGCAAGCCTGAGGAAAAGCCACTGCCCCTCCACTGAGGAGGCAGAGAAGGCAAGCTACTGGATGTGGCTATGGAGGAGGGACAGGAATTGGGGCTCAGTACCCCAGTAAGGGCAGCTGCAGGGGGTGGCGGGAAGATGTCCCCACAAGCCACTGCCCCTCCACTGGGAGACGTACTGGATAGGGGGCGAAACGTCTGTGAACGGTGGCACCAGCTGATGACCCTGCAGGTGACCCAAAGGTGCACTGGAGCAGGTGCGACAGGCAGAAATCCCAAGCAGGAAACATCACCTGTATTGAAATGGTATTTTAAAGTAATATATTACTGGTTTAGTTTATCATTTATACATATTATTTCTGTTTATTTGAAAGGGACAGTGTTTCTCTGATAAATTATAATCAGATATATTTTTCCACCTGTAGTCAACAATGGCCAACAAACTCTGTTTAGTCTTTTTTTAGGAAGGCTACAGCTTTGGTGTTCAGCATATTGTTTCAGAAATGCAAACAATTAAGTATTGAAATTTAAACTTAATTTGGTTGGTTTTATGTTATTAAAGTTAACTTTAAGAAAAGAAATTACTGTTTGTAAAAGGAAAATTTTAAATTAGTTTTTAAATTATTATTATTTCACATGGGTTTGAATCAGATTCAGTCAGATGGTAATTTTACATCCAGATGTTGCATCTTACCCACTGACTTGGGTCCCCAAACCCGGGGCAAACTGAGCTATGGGAACACTTTTATAAGAAGCCATATTTTTAGAACCCTAAGTATCAGACATTTAATTTAATATTTTACAGCATGAATCTATATTATATACTAATAAACAAATAATTTAGAACTGTGACGGGGTGAAGAAGCACACGACACGAGGATCAAGGTAAGTTGTGAAGGGGAAATAGCCAGAAGTCGGGGGCCCTGAACACGGACTCGGAGGTGAGGGCGGCCTTCACCCGCTGGAACGCGCTCTCCGTCTCTGGGTTCCACGGGACCTTCTCTGGTTGCCCCTTCCTGGTCAGGTCTGTCAGGGGAGAGGCTAAGGAGGAGAAGTTAGGGATGAAACCGCGGTAATATCCCGCCAACCCCAAAAAGGCCCGTACCTGCGTTTTGGTGGTGGGCCGCGGCGCGGAGAGGATCACCGCCACCTTCTTCTCCTGGGGTCGAATGAGGCCGCGGGCCACTTGGTAGCCGAGGTTCTTGGCTTCGGTGAGGGCCAGGTGACACTTTCAGGGGTTAGCGGTCAGCCTAGCCCTACGGAGTTCTGACAGCACCTTCCGCAGCCGCTACAGGTGGTCCTCCCAAATCTCGGAATGTATGACTACGTCGTCCAGGTAGGCGGCCACGTAGGCCTGGTGGGGCCGCAGGAGAGGATGTCCATTAGCCGCTGGAAGGTGGCGGGAGCCCCATGCAGGCCGAAGGGTAGGACCCGGTACTGCCAGTGGCCACTAGGGGTCGAGAACACCGTCTTCGGCTTGGCCTGCTCGGTTAGGGGGACCTGCCAGTTCATCGACCCACGGCATGGGGTAGCCATCAAACTCCGAGACTTTGTTTAGGCGGCGGAAGTCATTGCAAAAGCGGAGCCGTTGGGCTTCGGAACCATGACGATGGGGCTGTACCAGGGGCTGCGTGATGGCTCAATGGTCCCTAACCTCAACATCTCCTGTACCTCCTCCTCAATGGCGTGTCGCCGAGCCTCCGGAACACGATAGGGCCGCTGCCGGACGATCACTCCGGGTGCTTTGCGGATATCGTGCTTGAGTACGTGGGTCCGCCCTGGCTGGGGAGAGAACACGTCGGTGAACTGACTGACCAGGTGTTGCAGCTCCGACTTTTGGGCGGTCGAGAGGTGGGGGTCCATGTCCACAGCCAGGGGAGGTCGATGAGCGAGGGCTGCCAGCTGGGGCCCGGTCCCCGACCCAGCGCTTCAGAAGGTTCACGTGGTCTAGTTGGCCCTCTCTGCGTCTTCCGGGCTGCCGGACTCGGTAGGTGACAGGGCCGACCCTTTCTGTGATGGTGTAGGGACCTTGCCAGCTGGCCAAGAATTTACAGGCGGCGGTGGGGACGAGGACCATGACGTGGTCTCCTGGCTGAAACTCCCGTGGCTGGGCCGCCCTGTTATAATGTCGTTGATGGGCCTGTTGGGCTTTGGCCATGTGCTCCCGGACGATGGGCATGACCCTGTCGATCCTCTCGCGCATCTCCCAGACATGCTCGATCGTGGAGCGGTGGACGGCCGGCTGCTGTTCCCAAGCTTCTCGGGCGACATGGGGCAGGCCGCGGGGCTGCCGGCCGAAGAGGAGCTCGAAGGGGGTAAATCCGGTGAAAGCCTGGGGTACCCTCCCGGATGCCGAACAGGACATAGGGCAACATCTTGTCCCAGTCGCGCTTGTCTTCCGCAGCCACTCGCCGCAGCATCTGCTTCAGTGTTTGATTGAAGCGTTCGACCAGGCCGTCCGTTTGCGGGTGCTATATCGTGGCGCGGAGCTGTTTTATTTGGAGAAGCTTGCAGAGGTCAGCCATCACCCGTGACATGAAGGGGCTGCCCTGGTCAGTCAGTATCTGGGATGGTAGGCCAACCCGACTACTCAGCAGGAAGAGCTCCTTGGCAATGGCTTTCACGGTGGCTTTGCGGAGGGGGATGGCCTCAGGGTAGCGGGTGGCGTAGTCCAGGATGACCAGGATGTGTTCGTGTCCCCAGGCGGACTTCGGCAGTGGCCCCACTAGGTCCATTCCGATCCGCTCGAAGGGCACCTCAATGATAGGCACCGGAATCAGCAGGCTGGGGGGAGGGGTGCGTGGAGACGTCCGTTGACAGGTGGGACAGGCCTGACAGAAGCGTTTGACTTCGGCCTCCAGGCCTGGCCAGTGGAAACGGTCGCGTATGCGTTGGATGGTGTTTTGGGCCCCCAGGTGGCCGGCCATGGGATGGGCATGCGCCAGCTCCATCACCGCTCCTGTCTTGGTCCGTGGGACCACCAGCAAGGTTTTTTTCCTCCCCCCTTTGCTGTGCGACACAGTACAGCAGGCCATTTTTGACCACGAAGTGAGGTGTTGGGTGGGGTGCCGGTTGGAGGTCCTTCCCTTCGGCGACCCTCACGTGGGCCCAGCAGTGTTTGAGGCGGTCATCCTCGTGCTGCTCCCGGGCAAAGGCCCCAGCCCCAGCCACCTGCTGGAAGAGGTCATAAAAGAGGTTAGGGTTATGACGGGAAGACTCACCCTCCCTGGGGCTGTCCGAGGCCAGCAGCACGGGGCGCCGTCGGGGCTTCGTGGTCGTTTGGCACTGGGGGCGGTTCCCGGCGGGGCTGACAGGCTGGCTAGGGGAGGCGGTCGAACCCCGGCCAATCCCTGCAGAGGAGGACCGGTACAGGCAGATCCTTGACGATCCCAACTTCCACCGGCCAGGCGCCAGGGGGTGCCGTGATAGTGACGCGCCGCGCCGGTACTTCCATGGTATCGCCGTGGACACAGGTGATGGGCAGTCTGGCTTTGGGTTCAGGCCGTGGAGGAGAGAGACCGTCGGCCGGATAAGGGTGACCGCGCTGCCAGAAATCGAGGAGGGCGAGGACTGGTCGGCCATTTATCTTCACTTCCGCTCGTGGGGCACGCTTTGGAGGTTTCGCGTGTACAGCACAGCCTGCCAGCCAAGCCTGTCCAGGGGAGTGGGGAGCTTCGGTGGGCATGGGCTCATCCTGTGGCCCAGGAACCTCCGGCCTGCCGACTGGTCGCTGGGTGCCCTCCGGCGCGCGTCGCTCCTGGACCACCCTTCAGGGAAGGGGTGGCGCTCGCTCCCCAGCCTCCCGGTGTTGGGTGGCCTCCACCAGCTCGTCGACATTGGTGGGGTTCCACATACCGGCCGCCTGCCGTAGAGGGCGGGGAAGGGCCTGAAGGAGGCGGTCCACTACTACAGGCTCCGCTACCTGGTGTGCAGTGGGACCCCCGGCCAGTAGCCAATGTTGGGCAAGGCGGGAGAGGTCGGTCACTTGCCCACAGGCGGGCCGCCGTGGATTGTAGGACCAGTCATGGAACAGTTGGGCGGCGCTAATGGGCGACAGTCCAACCCGCCCCAAGATCTCCTTTTTCAATTCTTCAAAAGAGCCGCTCCGCTCGGGGGCAAGCATATAGTATGCCCGTTGCGCCTCCCCCGTCAGCAACGGCGCCATGATCCGCGCCCACTCGTCCCTGGGCCACGCCTCCCAGGCGCCATCTGAAGGAAGGTCTCGACGTCATCATGCGCCGTCATCTTAGGGATGAGCTGGGTAGCCTGGGCTCGGGGGTCAGGTAGCGGAGTTCGCGGGGCGGCGGCCATACGGAGGTCAGCGAGCTCTCGTTCCGTTTCCCCTTGTCGGGAGGCCATGTGCTCCATGATCTGTTGCTGGCGGATGCTCACCTCGGTGAGGTGCTTCAGCAGATCTTCCATCGTTGGGGAGGAGCGCCACCTGGGGAAACAGGAAGGGGGCGTGAGCAAAAAAAACGTCCGTCAACAAACCCAGTGATGGTGATAGTGGATGTAGTGGGATCCTGGCCGGTAACTTCTTCACTGCAATGCCCGCATTCTCCACCAGTGTGATGGGGTGAAGAAGCACATGACACGAGGATCAAAGTAAGGTCCCCGAAGGGTGGATTTTATTGTAAGTTGTGAAGGGGAAATAGCCAGCGTGAGGGGTTTCCGGTGCTCAGTGCTCGGCCTTCTCTTCTCCTTTGGTGTGCAGTGCTGTGTGGGTCCGTGAAGTCCGTGCCCTGTGAGGGCTGGCGGTCACACGCTGCTGTCTGGAGGGAAAACACAGAGAACTGTTAGCCGAGTCTTTTGGAGACCACCTCGCACTCTGTGTTCGTCGGCGCCGCTTATAAAGCCTGTTCCCGATGGGCTGCAGGTGTGACCGCTCAGCCCGTAATGAGCAGGTGCAGGTGTGCCTGATCTGTTTCCAGGGCGATGCTGATGAGAGCTCGGGACATGCGTCACAGAACATTTATGCTAATTTTTAACTATTTATAGGCCTACTATTAATTTGGTTTTAATTAAATATGATGTTATAGATTACTAGCATCAAGACAAGTAACTATAATGGGAAATATACTCAGTTGCAAGAATTAAAGTGTGACAAACTGTTAAATATTTTATAAAATGATTTACCTGCTGGCTTTCTGGAGCTTTGAATTCATGTTTGAAATGTTGGACTGCCTTTAGCAGCCTCCCTTTGCTCTTTCTCTCTCTGTCTTCTCTTTTTGTGAAACCAAATTTTTTATTTTTTATTTTTTGGTCTACAAAGTGTGCCAACAACAGCAAATTTAGTGTTATCTATATTAGATCTGATCGGGTACAATAATTTGATTAGACATTCTAATTCTTTCTTACTAAGACCCGGGCCACCCCCGTGTGCACAGCCCTGCTGCATTATATGTTTTGATCATAAAAAAAACAAAAAAACTACAAACTAACTAATAAATCAGTGGATCAACCACTGTCTAATGTGGATTGTAATGCATCTACCTGATAATGCAACAACCATAGGCAGAAATCCCGGGGGGGTCGGGAGGGACAGGATCCCCCCTATCTGAGGGTTGTCCCCCCTCAAAATATGATTAAAAAACCATGCTGTGTAATGTAAACAACAATGTTTTTTACTTTAAATAATTATGTAGGTAGTAAAAACAACACAAACGGGGCAAAAATGCATTTTAAATTAAGAAACATTTTGAGTCTTCCCCCTCCCTTGACTCACACAGTGCTTTGGTCCAAATGCCTGCTTACCTCTTTTACATCACACACCCCCACACACACACACACACACACAACAGGTCCGATAAGAGAAAACATAGTCAATAGTTGTGGAACTCCAGTAAGTAAGGCTGTCAAGGCTATTTTATTCACTTAAACTTCACATGAAGTGATTCTTTTCTCTCTAAAAGGGACCTATTATGCAAAATTCACTTTCGCATGTTGTTTGGACATAAATGTGTGTCGGCAGTGTGTGTACACAATCACCCTATAATGATAAAAATCAATGACACATTAGCAACAAGCCCCCGCCCAGGAAAGTTGACAGACACTGTTGTTCTAACTTAGAACTGCCCTGAGCGAGTTCACAACGAGTTGTCATTGCTCCACTGATGAGAATGTCTCCCAAGCATTTCAGGTGTTCTGTAGCTGGATATATGAATCCACATAGCTCTCTCCATTTACTTCCGAAATCTGAGCCACCGAAGACGAGGTGGATTAATTTTGTTTTTGAAGAAAATGCTCCCTCCACTTTTTTAAAACTTTGGTGAGAACTAACTAGTGCTGAAACAGGGGGATTCATGACCCTTTAATGTTTTGTTTCTATGATATTTTCCTTTTTTTAATCAGCCATCTCTTTCTATCTATAGTTGATCTGCTAATATCCGTCCTGTGCACTCAAATAGAGAGCTCTCTTCTCCCTGTCATTACAAGACATGCTCCCTTACTGGCTGTTTGGCTACAAATGTGTTTTCAGACATGGTCCAACGCTGTGGTCAAAAGCGTTAAAAAAAAAAAAAAAAAACAGCATCGTCCTGTCCCTGTGGAGAAGTGGGGAGATTGGGGGCGGGCGGGGAGTGGAGCCTGACAGACCTGCGAAAGCTGACCATATCCTCAAGAGACCATCGGCGTTCGCATTGGCCGTCCACGCCCGGTGTTGTACGGTGAAGTGGAAGTCCTGGGGCGCAAGGAACCACCGAGTCACCCTGGCGTTGGTGTCCTTCGCCCCGGGCCATCCACTGTAGGGGGGCGTGGTCCGTGATCAGGGTGAACTGGCGGCCGAGGAGGTAGTAGCGGAGATCCAGGACTGCCCACTTAATGGCCAGTGCCTCCTTCTCGACGGCCACGTACCGTCGTTCCGCTGAGGTCAGCTTCCGGCTGATATAGATCACCGGGTGTTCCTCGCCGTCGATGACCTGGGAGAGGACGGCTCCCAACCCGGTATCGGATGCATCCGTTTGCACCAGGAAGGGGCGATTGAAGTCGGGGGCCCTGAACACGGACTCGGAGGTGAGGGCGGCCTTCACCCGCTGGAACGCGCTCTCCGTCTCTGGGTTCCACGGGACCTTCTCTGGTTGCCCCTTCCTGGTCAGGTCTGTCAGGGGAGAGGCTAAGGAGGAGAAGTTAGGGATGAAACCGCGGTAATATCCCGCCAACCCCAAAAAGGCCCTGCGTTTTGGTTGTGGGCCACGGCGCGGAGATGATCGCCGCCACCTTCTTCTCCTGGGGTCGAATGAGGCCGCGGGCCACTTGGTAGCCGAGGTTCTTGGCTTCGGTGAGGGCCAGGTGACACTTACGGGGGTTGGCGGTCAGCCCAGCCCCGCGGAGTTCCGATAGCACCTTCCGCAGCCGCTCCAGGTGCTCCTCCCAAGTCTCGGAATGTATGACTACATCGTCCAGTTAGGCGGCCGCGTAGGCCTGGTGGGGCCGCAGGAGGATGTCCATTAGCCGCTGGAAGGTGGCAGGAGCCCCATGCAGGCCGAAGGGTAGGACCCGGTACTGCCAGTGGCCACTAGGGGTCGAGAACACCGTCTTCGGCTTGGCCTGCTCGGTTAGGGGGACCTGCCAGTTCATCGACCCACGGCATGGGGTAGCCATCAAACTCCGAGACTTTGTTTAGGCGGCGGAAGTCATTGCAAAAGCGGAAGGTGCCATTGGGCTTTGGAACCATGACGATGGGGCTGGACCAGGGGCTGCGTGATGGTTCGATGGTCCCTAACCTCAACATCTCCTGTACCTCCTCCTCAATGGCGTGTCGCCGAGCCTCCGGAACACGATAGGGCCACTGCAGGATGATCACTCCATTACACAGCATGGTTTTTAATCATATTTTGAGGGGGGACAACCCTCAGATAGGGGGGATCCTGTCCCTCCCGACCCCCCCGGGATTTCTGCCTATGGTTGTTGCATTATCAGGTAGACAGACACTGCTGTTCTAACTTAGAACTGCCCTGAGCGAGTTCACAACGAGTTGTCATTGCTGCACTGATGAGAATGTCTCCCAAGCATTTCAGGTGTTCTGTAGCTGGATATATGAATCCACATAGCTCTCTCCATTTACTTCCGAAATCTGAGCCACCGAAGACGAGGTGGATTAATTTTGTTTTTGAAGAAAATGCTCCCTCCACTCTAAAAACACTTTTTTTTTTTAGTATTTTTTAAAAACTTTGGTGAGAACTAACTAGTGCTGAAACAGGGGGATTCATGACCCTTTAATGTTTTGTTTCTATGATATTTTCCTTTTTTTAATCAGCCATCTCTTTCTATCTATAGTTGATCTGCTAATATCCGTCCTGTGCACTCAAATAGAGAGCTCTCTTCTCCCTGTCATTACAAGACATGCTCCCTTACTGCTGTTTGGCTACAAATGTGTTTTCAGACATGGTCCAACGCTGTGGTCAAAAAAAAAAAAAAAAAAAAAAAAAAACGCTTAGTGCACCTTTAATTGTTTTCACCTATTCCTCATGTGACCACTGGCATTAGTCAGAACCGTTGGACCACATCAGGGGCTTTTTGGCCACTTGAGCATATTGAATCGGTGTCAGTCTGTACCGTCGTGAGAGAGATTTAGATGTTTATTTGAGCGAACAAGTCAGTGCACAAGAATAAAAGCGAAAGTGATGAAACTAAGCAAAGAAGTCAAGTCAGCACAGACAAAAGTGACAGCATCTTATATGTTCTGCTATCCATGTTAATCAAACAACATAAGACAAATCACTCGCTGCTTTTGACTGAGTAACTTTTGTAACATTAATTGTTACGATTAATCTGTTTTTGTTTATAGAATGAAGACTATCCAGTGTTATTTTACATTTGATTGTTATTCAATTTATGTACCTGACTGTTAGACCTACCTAAAAAAATAAAAAATAAACTTTAGATAAAAAACTAAAAAGCATTATTTCACTTATTTTTCACTTATTCATTCTGTTGTATTTTTGTGCTATTGTTTGCAGTTTATTTATTTGTTCTATTTAATATCTAATTACTGCCAGTTTACTTCTCATTTTTAGTTAAAATAAGTTGAAATTTTACCCCACACCACCATCAAGAGTTGCATATTTTGCATAACATAAATTCACAAGTTCACACTTATATATAATCAAGGCTGAGAATATATTAGGCATATTTGGTATGCTGTCTGAGGGGAGGGCTCCGAGCTTGGAATATAGTCCGAACACAGGCCCCGTCCACACGGAGATGCATTTCTGTGAATACGCACAATTTTTTTATCGGATAGGCGTTTCGTCCACACGGATCTGGCGTTTTCGGAAGGTGAAACAGCTATTTTTTGAAACAGGGTCCCAGAGTGGATAAATCTGAAAACGCCGTATTTGCATTTTTGTGTGGACAGCGAATCCATGTATTTTCTGAAACGATGACATCATCAGCCCATGTTTCGCCCCTAGTCAATCGATGCTACGTCACGTAACAGCAACAAAAACATGAACAAACACTGAATGATTGTCTTTTTATTATCTAACATTAACAAAGATTAATAAATGTAATGTTCCATGTTCGTTTGTATACCACGCGCAAGGTTTATGCGCATAGTCCATGTCCACAGTCCATTCTCCATTTTTAGTGTTTCGCTGTGGCAGAATTACAGCGCCACATGCTGGTCTGGCATGTATACTACATCGTTTTGAGTTGGTTTTGTGGTTTTGTGTGTACGCAGATATTTCTTGAGACGAGGGGAAAAAAAGATCATATAGGGAAAGCTCTGGCTTCGTGTGGATGTAGCCCCAGAGAACTATCCCTAAGCTGGGAAAATAATAGTTAAGAGGGAGAAGTTGGGGTGTAGGAGGAATGCTGGAAAACTGTCATGGAACAGAGGTGAGTTGACTGTATATATTTATCATGCTAATTAAGTTGATTATCTAAATGAGCTCCAATTGTGCTGAATTTGTTGATTATCTAAACATGCTCCTCCCAAACTTTGTTAATAAAACATCATTATGTATTAACAAATAATTCTATAAATTGCATATATAAATAAATGTGGGGGTTTGGTGTGAGATTCATTGGTAACAGAACTTTGTGAGATAGCGATGAACAAAGAGTGACAGCTATTCAGTGGTTATTATGAGCGCTCTTTGCAAGCTTTCTAGGCAGTCAATTGAACAACTGAACTTTGTTTACGGGCCACACAAACATTGCAAAGTTTCGGGACCTAGGGTGGCCAGCCAAATTTAAGGGGGGGCCGGTGCAACCCCTGGCCACCACATAGACACGCCCCTGCACACCTCAGGACAAAATTATCTATAAGACTGGTTCTCAACCACATTCCTGAGGACCACCAACACTGCACATTTTGCATGTCTCCTTAATCAAACACACCTGATTCAGGTCACCTTCTCATTAGTAGAAACTCAAAGACTTGTTATGGGTGTGTCAGACAAAGGAGACATGCAAAATGTGCAGTATCCGTAGTCCTCAATGAATTTTGAATACAACCACTTATCTATAAGACCAATTTTGAATGGAGTCTGAACAAAGGACTTTATGCAGATTGACTGGCTATGTTACGCCCAGAGCCGTAGGTTTCATTGCTGTGTGAATTCTGTGCCTTGTTTTCTCTCTCTCCCTCCCTGCAGAACCAGTATCTCCACCTGAGGTTAATTAAGAGCTCTGCTGTGATCGGGTAATGGGAGAGGAGAGAGTATTTAAACTACAGCTACCCTCAGACTAGGGCTGCATTCCAATCCAGTTTTAGACACACACTCGCGAACTTCCCTAAGCACTTCCCCTCGGTGGAATCCCTGCCGCCATTTTGAAGTACGTTGGGATGTTAATATAGACAGACCCTCGCTCCCTCAATTTTGACTGCTTCATATGTACACTTCAGGCCGTTCTATATAGAACACAATGCAACACGATTATGACGTCATCACAGATCGTGTTTAATTTATCCTCACCCCAAACAACTCTTTAATATATAAATGATTTTTTTTTTTGTCTTTATAAAAACCCAAGCATACCTATATACATATAGAATGCTGCACCAAACAAATTTGTAAGTGAAAAAATGTAAATAACAAATCAACTCCATAGCAGATTCTAAGTGATCAAGGGCTTAGTTCCAACGTTCCAATTCAGCCCATTCCAAGGGTTCGGCCAGTAGTGGGCACTCATGCAATGTAATCAATGACATACATCTGAGTAAACGAGACAGAGGGATGTTTGTGAGTGAAGGGCATAAGAAAATGGACTGGATGGGGTGCAGCGGCTGAGGTTTTGTCCTTAGAAGCCTTAGTTTGGTGATTTGGTGTGTTTTTCTCTCACTTGTGTTGAGACTATTGAAGTAAAGCTTCTGTCCTTGTCTCATTGATTACATCTATGTCTAAATATTGAGTTTAGTTCATGTCTTTTGTTTTGGGTTTAGTAGGAAGGTGGGTGCCATTTTGTTTTGCATTACTTATTTTGTCCTGTTTATATTAGTTTAAGGAGTTAGTTTAATCTGCTGTATTTTGTTTTCTTTTCTTTGTAGTTTAGTTAGTTGAGTTACAGAAGTTAGTTTCATTATGTTTGTTATTTTGGCCTTGCCCCCTTCTGAAGTTAATACCCTTTTAAAAAAAAAAAAAAAAAAAAAAATAAACTTCTCTTTTTGCTACATTTGACCATGGTCGTTTCGGTTATTGTAGTCATTTTGGGTTTGGAGATGGCGTTTTCTCTGGCAACCATGGATTGGATTTGATGGTCAAGTAAACCCCTATGATTAGAACTGTGATCTGGCGAATTAGGAGGCCAAGGCAACACCTTGATCACTTTATCATGTGCCTTTGGAGGTGGACTTAGGTCATCATGAGCACTCTGACCGGTCTTCAGCTGCACAGCCCTACACACAGCAAACTGTGATGCTCAATTAATTTTGCTTGACCATTTTTCCTGTTTCTATCATAAAAAATTAACGAACTGGCTCTTGATTTGCTGCCTAATATATCTCACCCATTGACTGATTCCATTGTAACAATACAATATAGTCAATGTTATTCACGTCGCCTGTAAGCAGTTTTAATGTTAGGGCTAAACAGTGTAAAAAAACCCTAGAGTACACATATAATTGTAGTATGTTATATAAAAAAATTATGTCATGCGTTTTTTTGGGGTCAAACATATAATTATGACTTACCATGGCTTCCTCATGGGCTTGGCATTGGGCCTGTAGCAGAGCGGTCTTCTCCTCTTCACTAGGAACATGAGACTCCACCATTATTTGCCTGAACTCAGCCAAGGACAGGATGACAGACTGCCCAGATGGATTGTCATTTGGGATTCTGGTTCAACAACCAAAGAATGAGCTTAAAAATAGTGCAAGCAGTGAAAACACAACACATGACGTACTGGGCTAAAAACAAGCACTTACCTCACAGTGGGCAACTGATGATGAAAAGACATCAATTTGACATCAAATTTAACGTCAAAAAACAGGTCAAATATGCAACGTCAAAAACCTGAAATGAAATCGATGTAAATTGAATGTCAAACATATTGGCCTACATATTCATTAAACTAATTTCAATGTGGGATAACTTAACCTATTTTCTCCCAGTTACCACTGGAAATATATTATTTATTTATTTCAGTGGTTCCCAGACACTGCACATTTTGCATCTCTCCTTTGTCTGACAAACCCATTTTAGGTCATGAAGTCTCTAATGAGCAGATGATCGGAATCAGTGTGTTTGATTAAGGAATCATGGAAAACATGCAGTGTTGGGGGGCTCCAGGAACGAGTCTGAGAACCCCTGATTTATTTAATCAGGGCCGGCTCTAGCCCTTTGGTTGCCCTAGGCGAGATTGAGTTTTGCCCCAACACCCCCCCCCCCCCCAAAGTCACTGAACTTTTAAATTGTGGTTGAATAAACGGTATTCAAGGGTCTTACTCAAGGGCGTAGATTTTGAACGTTGTATGCTGTCTTTTATTTTTTTTTTTAAATTTTTTATGTTTATTTTTTTGCGTATTGTTATTGGATAATGTATTTCTTCCTATCTATCTATCTATCTATCTATCTATCTATCTATCTATCTATCTATCTATCTGTCGATCTAGCTATCTATCTACATGCTTTAACTGATTACAAATTCAACATATACAAATATGAAAGAGACAACATTTAGACATTTATTTTAAGATTTTTACATTCCACCTTAATGCATTTGAATTTTTTTTAAAGGGAAACACACATCAGCTCTTGAACAACTGTCCTATACTGTTTCCTGTTTTATTTTTTATGATTGAATGGCATCTTCTTTACCTGATCACCTGCTCCTCCTCTCCCTCTGGCTGACTTTTCTACCCTGCTGCACCTCATAACGTTATAAAATTTTATAAAAACATGTTAAGAGATTATACACCTCATAACATTATGAAATTTGTGTATAATCATCATTCATAAAATTCTAACATAGTAGAGATTATCTAAAGAAATTAAGTATTGAAACCGCCAGTAGGCGGAAGCGTTTCACTGTTTTAATGAGTTCGCCACTCAAATCGTTCATTCATCCAATTCGTTCAAAAGTCAGATTAATGTAGGAAGGAAACAAACATCGATGTGAATACTTTTGTCATTGATAATTACAGACACTATTGAAAAATAAACTAGCAAAACATACAGCTGCTTTGGTAACTTGTTATACTGATAGTTATAGCTAAATACATTGCAATTGATTAGCTAGCTAAAAATATATGTGGTGTGTACTTAGCTATTACACAATATTCAAAATGGCACCTTGATTTCCGAATGACATGCAAAATTAGCTTTCATCCGAAAAAAAAGTACTTTGGACCACTGAGCAACAGTCCAGGGCAGTTCTGCCGCTGTTTCTGGTTCAAAAGCACACGCCTGTGCGACGGTGGCTCTGCAAGTTTCTACTCCAGACTCAGTCCACTGCTTCCGCAGGTCCCCCAAGGTCTGGAATCGGTCCTTCTCCACACAAAAAATAATCAATCTTCCTCAGGGTCCGTTCACCTCTTCTCGTTGTGCAGCGTTTTTTGCCACACTTTTTCCTTCCCACAGACTTCCCACTGAGGTGCCTTGATACAGCACTCTGGGAACAGCCTATTCATTCAGAAATTTCTTTCTGTGTCTTACCCTCTCGCTTGAGGGTGTCAATGATGGCCTTCTGGACAGCAGTCAGGTCGGCAGTCTTACCCATGATTGCGGTTTTGAGTAATGAACCAGGCTGGGAGTTTTTAAAAGCCTCAGGAATCTTTTTTAGGTGTTTAGAGTTAATTAGTTGATTCAGATGATTAGGTTAATAGCTCGTTTAGAGAACCTTTTCATGATATGCTAATTTTTTGAGATTAGGAATTTTGGGTTTTCATGAGCTGTATGCCAAAATCATCAGTATTAAAACAATAAAAGACCTTAAATATTTCAGTTGGTGTGCAATGAATCTAAAATATATGAAAGTTTAATTTTATCATTATATTATGGAAAATAATGAACTTTTATCACAATATGCTAATTTTTTGAGAAGGACCTGTATATACATATAACAATGATGTAACAACAACACACAGAGGCATGTAGCCTATGAATATACTGTTAAGTTACTATGACTCATATTTTTTTTAAAGCTGCATGTAAGATAAAAGTCTGTGATTTCTATGCAATCTCTCTGACACTTGGTTTAAGTCAGTGTCCGAACAGGTAGTGAGATACATGCATGAACAGTAGGTGTCGCTAATATGCCAGTGGGCACAAATATGTCATGAGGAAGTGAAAGTAAACTATTAATAAAGAGAGTTGAAAGCAGGCAGCTTGAGATTCTGAAGTTCGCTACTGTGACATACACAACATATTGGCGACAAGGATGGCCCTTCTTGCTCTCTTTTGCCTCCTCCTGCTTTTTTGGGCACTCCGGGTGAGCCGACTATACCGTTTAATTCATGGATTCCTACGTTTGATAACTACATGACTGCATTGTCGGATGAGGATATTGTGGAAATGTGAAAACGTGCTTTGCTTATTCATTGCTTGGGTACGGAGGGACAGAGGATTTTTTATACACTTACAGTGGCTGATGATGGTTATCAGACTGCGCTGACTGCTTTACGAGCATTTTTTGTATAAAAAAAAGTGAATGTGGTTGCTGAGAGAAATAAATTTCGTCAGCACGCTCAGAGACTCGGTGAACCTATGGCGCAGTATGTGGCTGCTCTGCGTGAGCTGCTTGTGAACTGCGAATTCGGCGCAATTGTGGACGATATGATGAGGGATCAGATCGTAGAGAAAACATGCAGTTCGCACATACGGGAACATCTGCTTCTGGAAACGGACCTCATTTTGCAAAAGGCGATCACTAGTACGGGACAAATTTAGTCTGCAGTAGCTGAAGCTAAAGCTATGGAGAGCACTGAAACTTCAGTTAATGCAGTGCACACTAGCTCACGTGAAGGTGCCAAAACAGTGGTGGAGACAGAGATCTGCTCCACGTAAATCCACATTTTCTCATCAGATGCCTTCAAATGAATCACAGAAAAAATTGGATGCAAAAAAATTCCTCCACCGTTCCAAAACAACAAATCCAATAAGTCCAGAAATTTGGACATTTTGCGAGAGTTTGTCGTAGTTCTGGATCCACCTGCAGTGTCCAAGAAGTTGCTGTACCGGTCTTAAGCATTGAAATGCCTCTGTCTATGAAACAGAAACAAAATCTCACGTGTACTGTTTCTCTGCACATTGAGGGTGGGAAATCAGTCGACACTGAACTGCTTGTGGATACTGGTTCAGCTGTTTCCATCCTCCCAGAGCATCTGTACCAGCCAGCACTTTCTCAGACATTTCCCTTACTGTGCCTAATGTTCATCTGGTGACATATAAGAAAAAGACTATTCCAGTTGTGGGGTGTCTTGCTTATTGTAGTTAGCTATCACTGTGTCACCGTGCGCAGGCTTCATTCTACGTTGTACCCGGCGGAACACCATTACTTGGTATGGATCTCGTTAATGATTTGCACCTTGAAATATGGGATAGATCTGTTGTATCGTCTGCAGAGAACAGCCAAGTTGCTGTAAACCTCACTGAGCCTTTGGGTTTGGCTGCTGGCTTTGTACACAAAGTTAATGTGCGTTCAGATGTGCCACCAGTTCAACAGAAATTGTGTAGGATGGTCAGGATGGTGTGCAATGTTATCTAGATGACATAATTGTCTATGGGAATAACCCAGAGCTGCATGAAAACGACTTCAATCTGTTTAACAGTGGTTGCAAAACTGTGGGTTGAAGCTTAATGTAGAAAAGTGCCGCTTCAGGAAAACTGAGTTATCATTCCTTGGCCATGTCATTTCTGCCTCAGGCTTGCATCCAAATCCAGATCACATTCTAGCTATACAACAAGCACCTCCTCCTCATGATGCACAGTCCTTGCATTTTTTTCTTGGACTTGCCAGCTGGTATTCCAAATTTATTTCCTATTATGCAACATTGGTGGAACCTCTCTGTGCACCTCTCTGCTCCGAAAGTCTACTGGCTTTTGCTGGATGGATGAGGCCCAGGAATATTTTAACAACCTGAAACATCTGATCACTACTAGCCCAGCCCTTGCACTGTATGATCTTTCTTTACCGACAACAGTCACTGCAGATGTGTCAGATTACGGCATCGGTGCTGTGCTGATTTACGGCGTCGGTCATGGCACTGCTGAAAGAACAGTTGCTTTTGCATCTAGAACATTGTCGGATTGTGAAAGGAAGTAGTCTACAACAGAAAAGGAGGCCTTGGCGTGTGTTTGGGCGACAGAAAAGTGGCGTACCTACCTCTGGGGTCACCACTTTACTCTTTGCACCGAACACAGTCCCTTGTCTACACTGCTTTCCACAAAGGGTCGCACAGGCATGAGGCTGGACAATGTGACAGCAGATTGTTTGTCCAGACTTGCCCTTCCTGCTTCTGATTACAGCCAAGAGCAAGAGCTTGAGATGGTGGCAGTACTGTCTCCTGAGTTTGCAGCTGTTACTGTAGAGCAGCTTAAGGTTACGTGTGATGCCTGTCCTATTCTTCAACAGGTAAAGTCTTGCATTGAAAAGGGGTGGCCTCGTAGTGTGAAAAGTTCAGCTATCGCTCCTTATTACCATCTTTGGAATGAGCTGGATGTGCATGATGGTTACGTAATTCGGGGCACACATCGGGTAATCAAGTTCATCCAGTTGGCTCACACAACTCATCAAGGGAAGTCCTTGATAACTTAACAGGGGAGGGATATACAAAATACTGGGAAAAAAAATTGTTTATAGTCAAATAAGGTGTTTGGGATATATTGGTATATAGAAGAGTACTTGTTCATTTACCAAACAACTGAGTTACAAAACTAGGTATTTTGTTATTATTCAGAACTGTTATTTTTCTAGTGTTCTGTTCTTTGTTATTTTGGTTATTATCTAAATTTTCTTCTTCGACAAAAAGGGAATATGTGGTATAGTGAGACACGTGGGCACAAATATGTCATGAATAAGTGAAAGTAAATTGTTAATAAAGAGAGTTGAAAGTATGCAGCTTGATATCCTGAAGTTCGTTACTGTGACATACACAACAACAGGTAAGGTAATCCAAATACCTCAGTAAGGATAACTACATGTAACCACACTGCAAAAACCCTTTGCTTCTACTTGCCTGAGGTCCCTGATAAGGTCTTTAGTGATGATGCGCAGTGTCTCTGAATTTGACTCTTTCGGTGCAGGAGCGAGTGTCCTCAATCTCATGCTTCCGCCTTCAGGATAGTCTTTCATATCACCAGCAGAATGCTGAGACAAAAGACAGTTGAGTCTTCCTTTTTATTTTCATTCAATGTTAAAGACAATGTCCATTGTGCAGTAGGATTATTTCTACCTGTTTTGGTGTCCCAAAGAGGGTCTCATCCACATGAGAGGTGAGGGCTTGTGTGCAATAGTGGCGAGTGAAAGCGCTGCTGCCCGACTGCTTTCCACATGAGGATGTGGCACTTTGAGGCTGAAAAGCATGAGGTATGCGAATCTTAATGTAATTTAATGATTCCTTTATTATCTTTGAGAAACAAATGTTTCAACAACTACTGAGAAGCTGTATAATTTAAGTCTCATGAACCTCTCATGAAGTCTCATGAATGTTCCAGCAGTTAAACGGTTAATTTTTTGATTCACTAAAAATAACCATAAGATACAGTGTATATATATATATATATATATAATATATATAGATATATATATATATATATACGCCATATATATATATATATATATATATATTATATATATATATATATATATATATATATCTTATGGTTATTTTTAGTGAATCAAAAAATTAACCGTTTATATATATATAGTAAATTACAGCGTCAGAAAATTTTATCACGATAATAGCACCGGCCAATGAGTGCAGGAAAGGTTCTGGACCCTTAAACGCAATGTAAATTGCAACACTAACAGTTCATTCATTCTTTCTGACCATAATTAGGGTTTTGTTTTAAAAAGCACTTACCATTTTGTTTGAACTTTAGAGAGAAAAGCTGCCCAGACGTAATGACAGGGATACAAATAGTGTTAAAAACAGTATTTAAAAGCCATTTCAAAGAATGGAGACCAGTGCTGACTACAGCTACTTGCAATAAACCCGACACACAGCTGTGTTTTGTTGTGAACGTGTGGTTACTGGGGTTACAGCCAGTATTCAGATGTGTATCATCAAAGACTATAGAATACCCAAAAGGACTTTGGTATCATGGACCCTTTTCAAAAGACTGTGGTGACGTGTTTCGTGGTCATCAGCATCGTAAATACTCAAAAGGCTTTAAAATTTTATATACCTTTATAACACTACAGCCAACATGTCCATGTGGGCCCCACATGGGATTTATCTGGGCTATGTGGGTGTCAACTGGGTATGGGCTCAGAGTGGGCACTTTGATGGGCTGAATGTGGGCCCCAGTTAGGTTGCCCATTTATTGTTTATTTGTGGGTCCCAGATGGGCCCACATTTGGGCTATATTAGGATATATTTATAGTTACATAAATTTAGTTTTTTTTGCAGTTTATTTATTTTTATGCAGTTATGGGTAGCCTACATAACCCCTAACAATTAAATAAATTGATTTAATTGTATGTATTTCATGTTTTATATCATTAAGGATTATATCATAATGACTGTTTATTTTATGAATAATCTCATTTTATTTTATTTATAAGTATCTCAAAGTTTTTTTTTTCTTCTTATAATCTAAAAGCGCTTGTGTTATGCGGTCATTGCGTCATGCGATGTTTGTCATGCGTGTCTTCCCGTGCCTTCTCATAAAAAAAAAAAAAAAAAAAACGGTTGCTACTCGCCACTTCAACACGGTCGGGTGATTGCGTGTCAATAGATAAACTCTTTAATCTATCAAGGTAAGATAATTATATTGTACTTAATTAATAAGACTATACAACAATAATCAGAGAACACATATCATCTCAAAACATTTAAAATGGTCTTATTTATAGCGACGACTCTTCCCGCCTGCCTCGGTCAGCCAGCACCACTGCGGGAGGGAAATGCTAGTTAGCATGGCTTAATTGATAAAACAAACGAGACGACTTTAAGTGTTTTAAAGACAGCTATTTGATCACCGAATGGGTCTTGAGAGAGAGTTGCTATAGGACGTGGGCGCACGTCGTGTTGCCAGATCCAGCTATTATAAGTGTCTTTTTGGAGAGCATAAAACTTATACACAAATCTGCCGCAAACTCTATGGGCGCCGCCATCTTGCCTGCCGCCATTACTGCATGCCTGCGAAATGTGATGGTGTGACACTTGCCGCTGCCCCTCTAATGACATTTCAATGAAAGCGGATCCTGCTCATTAAAGAAAATGTCTGGTGAAAGGGAACATTGGGTAGATGATGTCAGGCAGTGGCCAAAACTTACTGATAAAGGCGATTTATTGACAACATAATGTAATAATGTGAAAATATGTAATGTAATGTAATTAAGAAGTGTATTAATGATGACAACAATAAAAAACCGAACACTGTCATTACTAGCTGTGTTGTTAATATGTTCACAAGCTTCACAAGTTTCAAATAACTATTAGGCCATCCTTAAAAATATTTTTGTTTGCCATAACCCGACCAACCCTGTCAATTTAGGACCGACCCAATTAATTATTTTTTCCCCTTTTAGTCCGACCGACTTGCCGATTGTAATTGCGTTAAGACCCACAGATTTTTTTTACTCTTCAAACAACTAATACAGATGCAATAAATTGTGAGACACACGCAATTGACGCTTTTCACACGCTCTCACGCCACACATCCATTTTCTCACGCACAGAAATATCGTGAAGCAAAGAGGACACAGACACCGACAGACTGGACAGAGCAGGTTACTTATGATAGAAAAAAAATCTCAGCTCTCAGATTCTGTCAATTTTATTACGAAATTCAAACAATAAATACATCTTGGTCCTCCACTCGACCAGGAACTCTGTGTAATCCGTATGGCCGTAAACATGGGCAGTCAATGTGCAACAAAGGTTCGTGAATTTCACAAACGGTTTTATCCCAGGCCTGTAGTTTTGTGCTGTTGTTAAAACAGCCACCCACACAACACGCTCTTCCCGGCATCACTGGACAGCATACGTACTAAAAAAACTAAAAAATAACTTTTAATACAGCTAACATCTGCTACAGCTGCCTACGGGACCAACACGCTACTTCTGCTACTTCCTTAGCAGCAAGGCACGCAGTAATGGCGGCGCTGCTTTACTTCCGTGTTTCGCCGGATTTGTGTATAGGTTACAGAATGAAATATGCAAACTCTGGTCATGAAGAATGCTGTGCTATTTCATTCAGTTTGGTAGTTAACCTTTTACAAAAATCATGATAAAAACATTCATAAGAGCATCAGACAAAGTTCTTATTATCATCCATAAGCCAATACTTTTTAATGAAAGTTATTACAGTAATAAGCATTGTTGCATGAATAATAAATTTTTCCACACCTAACATGTAGTAAAGTATCAACAAATTGAGATAAAAAAATAATGTCTGATTTATTAATGTCCATCCCCCCAAAACAGACAGCACAGAGAGTGTAATGAGTTGCATTTTAGGTGTTATTAATTTTTAGGTGTTAACAAACATCTCCCCATGCGATGGCATGGCACCATGACAGATTTATTGTGAAGATGAAAGCCCATAAGAGTGTGGTAAGTTAACTTTAATTTTCAACTTTTTAGCTCTTTATACATTTTATTCTGAGGATGTTTGCAAGATATAAAGCTACATTATTTTTTATAAGAATATTGTGTGAGCGAACTCTCAGTCAAGCTGTGCTAACTGGCCATTTCCTCCCCCAGCATGGCTGTCAGACCAGAGGGGAGATTCGTTGTATAGTCCCTTTACTTGCTCAATTTTAAACACAGATTAACAATCGGGGAATAGAATTCTAACCTGCTATTAAAACCTCCATCTATGATACATTTTCTCCGCCATGATGGATTAGCCATTGCAATTAAACAGGAACAAATACGTAAAACACAGCATTTTCTGCACACCAGGCATCTGGTTAATGGCGAAATGTGAACCGTTTGGCATAACATATTGCTATGACTTGTCAGGATTGTAGCGCTTTCTCATTGGTTTGCTGGCCTGCACGAGGTAAGCTGCTAGCGAACCGCTTGCTCAAATGGAAAAATGAGCTGTTACTCCCAGATCTCAATTGCCGAGAATCATAAACGTTATTTCATTCAGTGGTGGCTTGTCGGGGAAGGCAGGGGAGGCACAGCTTCCCCAAAATTTTAAGTTAAAAAAAGAAGAAGAACAAATAAATGTAATAAAATTCACAGTTCATTTCAGTTCATGTCTCAGAATGTATTTTTTTGTTTGTAATTTCACAGCTCTAATACCATAACATGTTACTGAAGTTGGAAAGCGCCACTTTTCTATTGCGAATGTGCCGCAGTCTGCTGAGTAATTAAGTAATTTAAACATCACAACTGTCAAATGTATGGAATAATCAGAGTCAGATACGCAAATGATTATATTTTGACGTCACTACAGGGAAATAACCTGATTTATTAATGAAGTCATGTAAATGCAGCTTACTTGCATTGTCAGGTTATTGATGTGCATGTAAACAGGGAAAACTGGTTATTTTAATAAGCTGATATTTGTGAGTTATCAGCTTACTGCTGTGCATGTAAACATGCTCAATGTCATGGTTAGGTCTGTCTGGCATTCTGCATCAGCATACAATATATAGCAGTAGGAAGAGGGATTAGTTATTCAAATTACTCTCCATATCAATAATGACATGAATTGCTGTCTATTTCTACTACTTAGTAGTCAGCATTCTTACCAAGGTTTAAGTTATCTGTTCCAATTTATTTGCAGATTCATATTTTCATACACAACACATATTTTAGTGTGTATTCACACCTGTCTTGTTTGGTTTGATTGAATCGAACTCAAGTTTGTTTCCCCTCTTGATGTGGACCTTTTTGGCAGGTGTGAATACAGCAATCACACTCGGGTGTGGACCAAACAATCGCTCTGAGACCCAGCTGAAGAGGTGGTCTTGGTCCCCTTCCAAAACTAACTCTGGTACGGTCTGTTTAAGGTGTGAATATGACCCGACCTCGATCCGACCAAATTGCAGAAATCACGACTCAGAAACAGACAGCTCGCGGATATAGTCTGGTATTTGTATTTCAATGGTTTAAATCACTTTGTTTTAAACCACAAGATGTTTAAAAACACATTCAAATGATTAGTTTTTTTACATGACCATGGCACACAGCAACGTGATGCCAGCACACTAAATAGGCTAAAGCTGGCCGCAAAAATTACCATGACTATGGGGGAAAATAGTAAGGAGATATTTGAATTATTTATTAATAAACTAGTTTTTTATGAGTCTTTGTTGCAATGAAGTTGATGATCCTGACTCGCCCTCTCATCATTATGCGTGCCTTTAGAAAGAAATGCATCTTTACAGATTACATAATAATAAGAGTTTTTGTTTTGGATTTGAATTATTTTGTTTTGTGGTCATTCAAATCTTTCTATAGATATATTCATCATGTCTGTAACGCGTTGTGTGTCAGGAGGGGAAAAAAAATATGGATAGCTCACAAAGTTATTAGGCCAGACAGACTCACGGAGGCGATTGACATTTAACAATGACTCGCGTTTTATTTTCTCCAATCGAACTCGGGGCAAATTGTCCGTCCCATGTTCCACCGTCCACAGCGTTACCAAAACAAAACAAACATGATTAAAACAAAATGATTTCCAAACAGAAATTACCCGCATACATGGGGAATTCGAGTCGCGGTTGTATACATTATCATACAGAGTGCATGCGTTTTAACAGGGAGCGCGCAGCTCTTAAAGGGGCCACACTTATTTTCCACTCGTTACAATGTCTGTAATGAAAAATTCATTGGAAAATATGTTTTGGTGCATTTTTGTAAAGCGCTCCTGTTCAAAGGCCGAGACGGAAAGTGCGTCCTATTTGTTTTCTTTATTTTATAAAAGTACGTTTTCTTGATATTGTGAGTGCACACAAATAAAAAAATAGACCCTTTACAGTTCCAAGCGATGTATTATTCTTACCTTTATGAGCAAAAATGATGGCATATTTAATTTGTTTCCAATAATGTCCTGAAGCACGCTTCGGCTTCCACTACCCGCACAAACGACTGGATATGTGTTAATAGCGCACATTTTTATCTAGGTTAATGTTTTAAACTAACATTGTGATATGCTTAAGTATTTCATATATATAGAACTTACATCAAATCAAAATTACAAAATACAACAACATATTACAATATCACACACAAAAATCACAAAATTATTCATATTTAGTTAGTATCTGATAACACCAAATCAGTAAAAAGAATAAAAATTACACTACGAAAGATCTCCATTGATTAGGCCTGTTTTTTGCCCTTCCGGTTTTTCCCTGCTTTTCCCTTTGTGGCATAGATTCAACAAGGTGTTGGAAACATTCCTTAGAGATTCTGGTCCAAATGACATGTCCAATGAATGGATGATCTTGGCACACCGTGTGGTTTTTTTTTACAATTTTATGGGTTTCACTTGCAAAAAAAGGCATGTGAAAGCAAACCACACCAAACAAAAAAAAATCAAATTTGTATTTTGTCCGGACAAAAGCAAGTGAACTAGCGGACTTTCCAGTTGTGAATACACCCTTATACACCCAGTTGAGTCCTCATTTAATTAATTATCTTGAGAAAGCCTAATTCAAAGTTTACATGAATTATTTGTTGTAAGAATATCATCGGCCTTATACAAATACTGGCAACTACTGGTATTACTTTACCTTGTTGATCCACATAACATCTCTGTGTTATCCTCTTGCTCTGTGTTCTCAGCTGTCTCATGGAGATCCAGCAATCCTCTGCAGCTTCTGCATGTCTTTTTTTTTGATCGTCTTCTGGACTTCATCCTCTCCGTTTTCGTTTTACGCGATGCTTCTGACATGGGCCTACATTTCTGTTAACCAAGGTTAACTCTAGGAGCCCAGTGTACAGACTCAACATCATTTAAAGCACTAGGGCTGCCTAAGAGAACAACACAGAAGTAATAAGTCACTGCCCCTTGCAAAAACTTTGTAGTTAGCTTTGTTAATGTTACATATTTTGTGTTAAGTTACAAGAGTAAAAAACTCAAACAAAGAAAAGAAAAAAAAAAATCATTTTAACTTCACGAAGTATGGAAAAGCTAACTTTATATAAACATAAAACATAGCATATTTAAGTTATAATAACTTACCTTTGACAAAGTGGTCACTGCACACATGTGCATTAGCTGACTCCACTACTCCCAAATGCAGACATAGTTTTTCAGTCCACATTTTCCTAAGTTTTTCAGCCAATTCCCAGCAAGTTTTGGAACACGATAAAGGCTCTTCGTTTTTTTCTCGGTTTGAAAGTTTTGAACATCCATAAACAGCGCAAAACACAGGCATTTTGATTGAAAAATCATTTCCTGGCCTTCAGCTGCATTGACACAGCAGCGACATCCATGTGCAACAATCTATTCTTTAGTCTCTTGTGTGGGGGCATGAGGAAATTTTTTTCATCCAATACTGTTATCATTTCCATAGCTGAAGATTGTTTAGAGTATGGGGGTCACATGACTTTGTTTTTATATTAATCTTACTCTTTTCAGCAAAAAAAAAAAAACAACAAAATGTTAATATTAATTGTGAACATTGTCTTGAGAAAATTAAAAGGCATCATATGATGCGATTTCAAGTTTTTTCTTTTCTCTTTGGAGTGTTACAAACTGTGAATAGATAAGATCCCTAAAGTTGCAAAGACTAAAGTTTCAAACCCATAGAGATATTCTTTATAAAAGTTAAGACTTATCCACACCCTCCTAAAACACCTCGTTTAAAACACACCACCACATGTCTACGTCACAGTGTGGGAAGGATTTACATAACACCACCCAAAATGTCACGAAAAGAAAGAAGGCATAACATTTATTCTTAATGTAGAATTGTTGCTGCCACCACCATGTCGTGAAGACACTGTGTGCTTCATTGTGAAAGCGAAAATACTTTGTTTGGCCCTCCAAAAGAGGACACAACTAAAAAACAGAGGTAAAGTTGTATTAGCAGCACTGTTCCAGAAAAGTTTAATCTAAATATTCAGATGTATGCAACGCATTTTACAGAGGAAGAGGACTGTTTCCTGGGAGAGTAGCCTACAATGCCAGTGTTCTGACAAATAATGCTGACTCACAGCCTGTAAGTACGTTTTAATATTTAAAGAATTTGCAACTGATGATTCAAACTCGAGTTTTGGAGCAGCCGTGTAGAGTAGCGCTTGTTGTGTTTGTAATTTCTCTGAATCACAAATGCAACATGGTTTTATGTTTACGCAGGCATGAACACACAACGCAGATGCGCTAAAAGACAGTATAAGTCATTATAATCAGTAATTATGTCGCCAACTGGGATCTACAAATGCCTCGTTTGTAATGGTTTTTATTGGTTTTTGTCACAAAGCGCACCAGGACATGGCATCACAGAGTATGGGTAAGGGGCGCAACATTTCTCCCGTCACACGCATTAGGTATATTCGGCCAATCACAACACACTGGATAACTGGCCATCATTTTAACACTCGCATTTCGGACCAAGAACTTTGTAATAATCGGACGCATTTCAGAAGGAATAATTTCAGAAAATAATGTTTTTTCAACCTTAAACTGCAAGGAAACACAATTTCATCTACACCAAACTACCAAAATAATGTTCTTTTGAGCAACGTCATATGACCCCTTTAAAGTCAATTGTTGTTTGTGTTGTTTTTTATAGCATTTTGAAATATGCGTATCCCCTGAGATACGTTGCCAGATTAGGGTATAAAAAAGGATTATTCTCAATATTGAAAATGTATGGTGTCACAAGGATATTTGGTGCCCCCGGGGGGAGTTCTGGTTCGACGATGATGTGCGTTTCAGAGATGGTATATATGAAGAGTTTGGTTTCTAAAAAAATGCAATAAATCCATTTTAGATTGAAGTAATGACTGAGAGGGAAGATTTACAAGAAAAGAATTTGAAGACAAAATAACTGTTATATGTTTAGGTTTGTCATTTATTTAGAATATATTTATATTATCTCACAAAATAACTTGATATTCACTTGCGAGTTGCAGTTAACAGTTTTATTAGGAACATCAAACGCTGACTTTCCATAAGCTGATTTTTTCCAGCATCATTACTCCCAGTCACACGATCCTTCAAGAGATCATTCTAACCATTCCTGATTTGCTACTCAAAAAAAATTTATGTATTATTTTTTATTATTATTATTACTTTTGAAAAAGAGATGATTGTTTTATATAATTGAAGAACCAGCATAGTATCCTAACATGATTATTGTATTTTATCATCACTTGTGGCGGAATAAGTTTATATATACTGACTCCCAGCTTTTAAATGATATAGTATATTGTTTACACTTGGAGTAAGACTGAAGTAAGAGGCTGAAAATTAATCTTTGATCACAGGAATAAATTACATTTTAAAATATATTTCAAATAGAAAGCATTTATTTTAATAGTAAAATTATTTCACAATATTACCGCTTTAGCAAATGCAACTTTCTGTATTTTGGATCAAATAAATGCAGGCTCATGTGTCATGTTGAAATATATAAATGAACGTCACCTACCTGGCATTTCCAAACTGTATATTGTTTTTTATGTGCTCTTGAAGGACATACTTTTTGACGAGAACTTTTGAAGAGATGGGAGTGTGTGCCTTGCTTATTATTAATACTGAAATAAAAGTAAGCATGCTGTCTACGCAAATAACACTCATTATTAACATTATTGTGATGGTCACTGATACTATTAGTAATTTATAGGAAAAAAGAACACAATTACCACACATAGCACATTTATTGTCAGTGATATTTTAACAGCTTACTTGATACCACTTTTTTTTTTTTTTTACCTCAGACACTTGCAAACACCAATGATGGGGTATAATCATTCATTTCAAAAATTTACACCAGAGCAGATATTCATGAACAGAAGCTTAGTTTGCATTCTTGAAAACACAAGCATGCTTTGTATGAAGGCATATACAATAGAGTTATAAATAAACATATATGGCTATATTCGTGAACAGCGAATAGCCTGTCAACAGGTAAAAAAGTTTTGTCGTAATCATTCTTACTGACATTAAGCTAAGCAACATAAAAACAAAACATCCTGGCATCGTGAAACATTTGAGACCTGCCATCGCGAAACATCATAAGATAAAATTAAGCGAGACCTCAAAAAATGATGATGTAAAATGAAACTTCATAATGTTTCACCACCGATTACTACATTTAAGTCAGGAATTATAGTTTAGAAAAAAGTTAACTAGTAAAATGTGTACAAGTTATATGAAAACTAATCACAATTCGATAGTAATAAAAAAAGACTTACTCATGTTTTATCTCTGCTGGGTCCAGCCGCTTCGTTCTTCTTTCTGAAGTAATCCAAATCTTTATACCTCTCAGCGGTCTTCTTGTTGAGGTGAATGATGTTATTATTCCTCTCAGCGCGGAGTGAACAGTAACATTTAAAAAACGTGAAGTACAGTCTGGCTGCTTTGTTTGCTCTGATGAGGGCGGTTACCCGCGCAAGCTTCACGTGGATGCTTATAATAACAAGCTATTAATAGAGCGCTCGGCGCGTGGGCGTGGTCGCATTAGATAAAATGAAGGGAGACGTGAAAGACGGACATCGCGTTGTTTTCATATATGTTTTTGGTAAGGCACTTGCTTAGTTTTAAAGCAGACATGTCAAGCTTTCTATAGATATCTCTCTCATGTCTCTGTGTGGAGTATTCACGTGAGTTACAGTTCATTTTTATGACGCGTGGAAGATCACGCAGACCAAGGCTGCAGACAGCGCCACGCTTATTTTTTTGTTTCTTTATTTTATAAATGCAAAAATTTTGTTGTTATATGGAATTGGATACAAAACAATAAACGACCCTTTGACAGATCGAATGATGTATTTGCTCTTATATCCTGTACGATCAAAACTGAAAGTGTCCATTTAAGTTTCTTTTCGGGGTTATCAAGAGAAATAGCCTCAACCACGCGGGGCGAGAGGGTTGAGTAAAAGTGTTTTCGTTACCAAAAAGTGATGAAAAACTACTACTAGTTTCAAACTTTCCACATCGCATCTTTAGGTTATAATAACATTAAAACATTCAAATCCAGGTGTTTTTGATTTTCAAAGATTTATTAGAAGATTTTATTGATTTTTTTTTTCTTCCAAAATGCAATAAATCCATGATACTTTTTTCCCTAAAATGCAATTAATATCAATATGAATCAATATGAAGTTATTTTTCATATTGAAACTGATGAAAATACACAACATTAGTAAGTTGACTATAAAAACACTAACACTGACAAAGATACGCAATATCGTGTTTCACATAATCAAATGCGATTCATCTAATGAACGTGATATAGCGTAGCTTGTCAGTGATGGTATAACTCTGTGTATTAAATGCATCTGAATAATTTCCATCTGAAAGCACGTGATGGAGATTCTACCGGTACTATTAATCACAAGAACGGCGTCTTTCTTTTACTGACAGATGCGCATGACAAACATATGCGATTTGTCGTGCAAGCCCTTGTTTTGTTGATCACAAAGTACAAAAAGTAAGATGAGGAAACCTAGATGCCGGTGTATTCAAAAGCACCGCCATTACTGTCTAGAGTGTGTGGAATGGTGCGCTGTGATTGGTTGAGAGGATATATAACATTCTGCAAAAAAGGTAGACTGGCATTGGTCGCGATTTGAAAAAAGGGGGAGAAAACATGACCTAATTACTCTTTGAATATCACATTTAGCATAAAATTAAAAATTGACTTTTCAGAGGGAATCACATTTTTTTGGATAATAAAAAGCACCAATCAAAGTGAGATCACCCCACTAAAAATAAATCACCATTCCCGCCAGGGACCCTTAGGTATGAGTCCTCCTGGCATCTGGGGCCCCCTGTACTCATTACCATAGACATATAAATACCTAGACGCCTCATTGGCCGCTTTGAGCCATTGCTGCGAATACGTCAACGCATCCGCCATTTTTGTGAGGGCAAGACTGCCTTTAAAAATATGGAAGTAAATGGGGGGAGCTGTGTTTTTTTCTGGATAAAAAACACGATAACATTTACATTTATCCAACCGATTTCAGAGGTTTGTGATCTACCATGCAGTTACAAACTAACTAACTTTGCCTCAGTTATTTAGTTTAGGTTTGGGAAAATTACTAATTTTTGTAAGAAATTGTGAACGCTCACGTTGTCTCACTTGTTGATTTTGTAGATTTTTTCGGTTTACAATTCTAATGTTAATGTAGTATAACTGCGATATATATATGTAATGTAAATTTGACCTGATAACATTAAATGAATTAAGTTTGTTTTATTTGCTTTCTCTGTGTTTCAAACCCCAACATTTGAGCTTTTCTTTCTTGTGCTTCAGGTCAGAACACAGCTCATTCCTTTGAAACATACTGGGAAAAAAAATCGAAATATTACATCTTTAACACCCTAATAATTTCACCATCGGAAAAAATGAATACAACCAGCGAATACACAATCAAAAAGTACACACTGGCTAGTTTGCCTTTTTTTTAATTTTGATAGCACTCTATACAGATAAACTCCACACCAAACAATAACAAAATGCAACTTATTGCTTTATGGATCCAGTAAAACTTAGTTTACAGGGGTTGGTTTTAAATAGGGGAAACTATAGGCACTGATACAGCACAAAGTAAAAATATAGTAAAAGTGTATTGGTAATATAAAAAAAAAATATGTAAAAGTAAAGTGAGTAATATAAAAAGTGAGTACAACAGTTACAATACCCTAAGTGGATTAATAAAGGATTTATATAATAGCACAAAGTTACATAGTTACAAACCCAATTCCAAAAAAGTTGGGGACGCTGTACAAAGTGTAAAAAGTAATGGAATAATTTACAAATCTCATAAACTTATCTTTTTATTCACAATAGAATATAGATAAGCATATCAAATGTTGAAAGTGAGACATTTTTGAAATATCATGCCAAATATTGGCTCATTTTGGATTTCATGAGAGCTAAAGTTGGGACAGGAAGCAATAAGAGGCCGGAAAAGTTAAATGTACAGATAAGTGAGCAGCTGGAGGACCCATTTGCAATTTGATTAGTTCAATTTGCAACATGATTGGGTATAAAAAAGAGCCTCTCAGAGTGGCAGTGTCTCTCAGAAAATCAAGATGGGCAGAGGATCACCAATTCCCCCAATGCCTAGCGGCCAAAAATAGTGTAGCAATATCAGAAAGGAGTTTCTCTCAGAGAAAAAATTGCAAAGAGTTTTGAAGTTATCATCACATCTACAGTGCATAATATCATCCGAAGATTCCAGAGAATCTGGACAATCTCTGTGCGTAAGGGTCAAGCCGAAAAACCATAACTACTGGATGCCCATGATCTTCGGGCCCTAACACTGTGCGTTCACACCGCCAGCGTCGATGAGCGTCAAAGTGGCCGAAGTCATTCATTTTCAATGTGAGCCGGCGTCGGAGCGCGGCGAGGAGCGCGCGGAGCGAACTTGGCCGTTGAGAGCGTCGAGGAGAGTTGAAATCAGGGCAACTTTATGGTAATGAGCTATGACGCGGTTGGGCAGCAACCAATCAGAACGTAGACAGTCCACCGCTTGAGAGGATTCCAGAGAACGCAGTTCCGACCACATTAGTTCTCCAAAACAAAAGGTTGATATTGCTGTGATGGGTTTGCAGTAATCTATGTGTGTCTCTGTTTGCGTACATGGACATAAAAAAAAAAAAAAAATGATACGTGACCAAAAGTTGTCTGAGATTGTTTCATGTTTCTGTGGAGTTGCTTGATTGTGCCAGTAACGATATAAGAATAATAAATCTAATGATATAATAAACTAATACTAGGCTACAAGTAGTCCCAGTTTACTTTTTTTTTAAATCCTTGATTATACTTACATTAAGTAATGTTTACTACTTGATTATATTTACTTAAAGTAAACATTTTCAATGCAGGACTTTTACTTGCCATCAGAGTATTTTTTAGACCAGTGCTTTATACATTATTAGGTAAAAGGAATACTTCGTCCACAAACAATATTAGTGAGGTTAACCTGTTATAAGTTACTCTCGTGGTTAGGTCTGCACAAGATCAAACAAGCTTGTTTGCTTCGCGGGGGGGGGGGGGGGCCGCTTTAAAATACACGATAAGCATATCGATCTACGTCAGAGCGTCAGAGCGCTCACAAATCTTTCTGCAGCGTTGTGAGCAAAGCGGCCAGAGCGATTTTTGATGCTCTCGACGCTGGCGGTGTGAACGCACAGTTAGACGGCACTGCATCACATACAGGAAAAAATGATACTGTCATGGAAATCACAACATGGGCTCCGGAATACTTCCAGAAAACATTGTCGGCGAACCACAATCCACCGTTGCCATTCATCGTGCCGGCTAAAACTCTAATAGGTCAAAAAAGAAGCCATATCTAAAACATGATCCAGAAGTGCAGGCATTTTCTCTGGGCCAAGGCTCATTTAAAATGGACTGTGGCAAAGTGGAAAAACTGTTCTGTGGTCAGACGAATCAAAATTTTGAAGTTCTTTTTGGAAACTGGGACACCATGTCATCCGACACTAAGAGTAAAAGGAAAACCCAAGTTGTTATCAGCGCTCAGTTCAGAAGCCTGCATCTCTGATGGCATGGGGGCAGCTTACACATCTGGAAAGGCACCATCAATGCTGAAAGGTATATCCAAGTTCTAGAACAACATATGCCCAAACATCCAGACATCATCTCTTTCAGGGAAGACCTTGCATTTTCCAAAATGTCTACATTTACATTTAGCAGACGCTTTTATCCAAAGCGACTTACAGTGCATTCCAGGCTAACATTTGTTACCTAACATGTGGTTCCCTGGGGAATCGTACCCACAAACCTTTTTTGGCACTGCTAAGCAAATGCTCTACCACTGAGCCCAAACGGGAACACGAATACAACCAGTTATAATGTGGTGATTACGTTAACGTGGATTTATCCAGTGATTTTTTTTTTTTACCCCTCCAGAAAAAAAATTTTGGGGGGGAACAAAAAAAAAAATCCTTTCGTTTACTATCCCTTTATTTGACATGCCAAGGAACCACATACTGACTGCGTCAATTACAAACATCATGGCTGCGTAAGAAGAAGGATCCGGGTACTGAAAATGGCCAGCCTGACAGGGGTCCAGAGATCTTTCACCCAATAGAAAACAAACTTTGACGCCGTCATAAGAGGAAAGATGCAACAAAGAAAAGAGCTAAGACAGTTGAGCACCTAGAAGGTCTGTATTAGGACAAAGAATGAGACCAAAACAAAATCCCCTATTTCCAACCTTGGCCAAAACTTGGTCTCCTGCCTTCCCCGACGGTTTGCAAGACTGATGATTAACATGAAGAAGGGGGTGCCCCCACAGTGGAAACAAAACAACATGGCCTTGTTTCCAACTTTTATGAGCTTGTTGTTAGATGGGTCCATGAAATTTACATCAACGTATTTTTCCCAATAAAATCGATACATTTTTTCTTAAAAAGTTTACCATTTTCATATTCAACTATTTGTATTTTGAATAATATTTAAATCTGAAACTTCCCCAACTCAGTGCCAATACTGTTTTTTTAGTTAGACTTTGTACAGTGTCCCCCTTTTTTGGAATCGGGTAGTGGAGGTATATATAATACCCTAATAAATAATTAATAACCATCTCTGATAATAGCAGAAGAATTGTCAAATCCAGGTTGAATAATACAGAAGAGAAAAAAATTTTTCCATAATTAAAAGTAACAATTATAAAGTAAACATAAATAATCGTGAATGTAGTTTTATACTAGAATATTATAATAATTATACAGCAAATTAAACCCAATTAATGAGCACACACAAAAAATTGTGGAAGTGCATTCCAAATGTTTAATTAATACCTCCTTAGGATAATCGGTAGGGTAAACACCACAAACGACACACACACCACCACACCCTATATATATATATATATTAGGGCTGTCAAAGATTAATCAACGATTAATCACCTCCATATAAAAGTTTTTTGTTTACGATAAAATGTATGTTACGGTATATTAGTATGTTTATAATACCCACCTAAATTATATAGTTACAAAATATTTACTGTATTCCATTTAACAGGGTTTTTTTTTACCTATATTTTAATGTATATAATATCTTTACTATATACAACTTTTTCCTTAAATTATAACTGCATGTGTGTTATTTTTTTAAAAAGAAAAAATTAAAAAAAATATCGTGCAAACATGTTAGTTCTTTGTATAAATAGGGTAATATCGTAGAATTATTATTAAAACTGAACATCCTAAGACACCAAAACTAAGACCACAAACAACAAAAAAATATTTGTGGGAATGGGAATTCCCAAATTGGTTTAATAATGACTCCTACGTATTATATGTAAGGGTACACACACAACACAACAGGGACCACCACACACCCCACCACAACATTACTAATATATATATATAATATTAGGGCTGCAAAAACTGGATTAATCAATTTTATTAATAACATCAAAATAAACGGTTTTGTTACATAAGATATGTATGTGTAACAGTGAATTTATTTTTCTATTAAAATACAGAAACACATACCCTTTTAGTTAGAAAAAATATTTACATGTATTATCATTAATATTTATATTCTTATTATTTTTTATATTGTATAAAAGGATATATGTAATTAGGGTGTGAGGGGTGGGCCATTTACATGATTATTCTAAATATATTACATGCCATGTGTGTGTAATTTATTATATAACATAAAAAAAAAATTTTAAACATATTACCCCCCACAACCAAAAAACCCCACCCCCCCAAGGTAAATATTTTAAAAAAAAAATACACCACATATTATTATGTAAACAAAAAAAAACAACCTGTAGTTTTGGATGTGATAATCGGATCTTAATTCATTTTTTGACAGGGGCCACAATATATTATAATAAATTATTTTCAGTTTCAGTGGCTGTTTTTCCTGGGAAATAGATGGTTTAGTTGTGAATGACAAAAACCTGGGACAATAAAAAAAGGGGAACTAATTCTTTACACCGACTTTCCCTCAGATTTTCCTAATTTTTTTTAAATAATGAGACAAATTTCAGTGTTGTAAAAAAACTTTCTTAACGATGCTTTAAAACATTTTTGTTCTACAATAAAATTACACACAAAACCCATGCAGGACAGTTAACCAAATTTTTGAAAACAGGTTAATTCCTATTTTTTCAATATATGTAATTAACAGTTCACATTTTTGGGGTGGGAGTGTGGCCGTCTGTGTACACAAAAAAAAAAATGTAAAAGTACAGTATGTTATCCAGGACCAGAATTATGAGATTGATCCCATCACAAAAAAAAAAAGTTTTCTATTCATCAAAAAATAAGAAATCGGAATTATTACAAAGTGCATTTCAAGGGCAAATAATAAACATGATTTTGTCATGATTTATTGGCAACGTAAAACCTCACTTAATGAGTTCCCTGTTTTTCGAATCTAGGCATTTAAATGTAGTTTTTGTCCTTATAACATAACAGTTAAACATTACTCAGCCTTAAACAGCTCGTTGTAAAATAAATTTAAAGGCCTGATGCTAGTATGTGATTTAAATCTGTAGATAAATCCCAAGCTGCCGACGAATAAAGTGGAATTGTTATAAACCCAAGGTATATGTTTTCCTCTGCCCCGATATGAGAGTTATGGAGAGTTGCCTACTTTAATATGCCGGTGATGTTGACGTGCGGTCGAGCGGCCAATGAGGCGTTTAGGTATTTATATGTCTATGCATAGTACCCTTTTATGGCTGCATGATAAATTGCATGCAGTATTTAATGCACATCCTGTCAGTAAAGCCGGTTCTGTAATCAGCGGAAATTCTCCATCACCTGCGCACTTTCACATGGAGCAGCATTAAAGGGGTCATATGATGCGATTTCAATTTTTCCTTTCTCTTTGGAATGTTACAAGCTCTTGGTGCATAAAGAATATCTGTAATGTCGCAAAGACTAAAGTCTCAAATTTAAAGTTAAGACTCTGCCACACCCCCCTAAAATGGCTAGTTCTAACACACCCCCAACATCTCTATGTCACAATGTTGAAATACAGGTCCTTCTCAAAAAATTAGCATATTGTGAAAAAGTTCATTATTTTCCATAATGTAATAATAAAAATTAAACTTTCATATATTTTAGATTCATTGCACACCAACTGAAATATTTCAGGTCTTTTATTGTTTTAATACTGATGATTTTGGCATACAGCTCATGAAAAACCCCAAAAATTCCTATCTCAAAAAATTAGCATATTTCATCCGACCAATAAAAGAAAAGTGTTTTTACAAAAAAAAGTCAACCTTCAAAATAATTATGTTCAGTTATGCACTCAATACTTGGTCGGGAATCCTTTTGCAGAAATGACTGCTTCAATGCGGTGTGGCATGGAGGCAATCAGCCTGTGGCACTGCTGAGGTGTTATGGAGGCCCAGGATGCTTCGATAGCGGCCTTAAGCTAATCCAGAGTGTTGGGTCTTGCGTCTCTCAACTTTCTCTTCACAATATCCCACAGATTCTCTATAGGGTTCAGGTCAGGAGAGTTGGCAGGCCCAATTGAGCACAGTAATACCATGGTCAGTAAACCATTTACCAGTGGTTTTGGCACTGTGAGCAGGTGCCAGGTCGTGCTGAAAAACGAAATCTTCATCTCCATAAAGCTTTTCAGCAGATGGAAGCATGAAGTGCTCCAAAATCTCCTGATAGCTAGCTGCATTGACCCTGCCCCTTGATAAAACACAGTGGACCAACACCAGCAGCTGACATGGCACCCCAGACCATCACTGACTGTGGGTACTTGACACTGGACTTCAGGCATTTTGGCATTTCCTTCTCCTCAGTCTTCCTCCAGACTCTGGCACCTTGATTTCTGAATGACATGCAAAATTTGCTTTCATCCGAAAAAAGTACTTTAGACCACTGAGCAACAGTCCAGTGCTGCTTCTCTGTAGCCCAGGTCAGGTGCTTCTGCCGCTGTTTTCTGGTTCAAAAGCACACGCCTGTGCACGGTGGCTCTGGATGTTTCTACTCCAGAGACTCAATCCACTGCTTCCGCAGGTCCCCCAAGGTCTGGAATCGGTCCTTCTCCACAATCTTCCTCAGGGTCCGGTCACCTCTTCTCGTTGTTCAGCGTTTTTTGCCACACTTTTTCCTTCCCACAGACTTCCCACTGAGGTGCCTTGATACAGCACTCTGGGAACAGCCTATTCGTTCAGAAATTTTCTTTCTGTGTCTTACCCTCCCGCTTGAGGGTGTCAGTGATGGCCTTCTGGACAGCAGTCAGGTCAACAGTCTTACCCATGATTGCGGTTTTGAGTAATGAACCAGGCTGGGAGTTTTTAAAAGCCTCAGGAATCTTTTGCAGGTGTTTAGAGTTAATTAGTTGATTCAGATGATTAGGTTAATAGTTCGTTTAGAGAACCTTTTCATGATGTGCTAATTTTTTGAGATAGGAATTTTGGGTTTTCATGAGCTGTATGCCAAAATCATTAGTATTAAAACAATAAAAGACCTGAAATATTTCAGTTGGTGTGCAATGAATCTAAAATATATGAAAGTTTAATTTTTATCAATACATTATGGAAAATAATGAACTTTTTCACAATATGCTAATTTTTTGAGAAGGACCTGTATTTGCGTAATGCTGCCCAAATGTTTATGCAAAGAAAGAAGGCGTGGTTTCAGTAACCGCAGTAAGTGTTGAAGCAGCCATGTCAGGGAGATGCTGTGTTTCTAGGCGAAAACAACAGCACTTTATTTGGCCTTCCGAAAGTAGATGCATTTAGAAATCTTTAAGATTACTTACAACAGAACAACAACACACCGTGAACCTAGGAGAGGAGGCAATTTTGACTTTGCTATGACAATCTAGCGCTTCTGAATCAGATACTGTATGTTTTGTTATTAGTTTAAGTATTTGCTGTTGACTGTTCAAATGTGTTTTGCACATTGTGTGTGTGCACACGTGCGTGAGATAGAGAGAGAGAGACAGGGTCACACAGTGGAGTCAGCTGTCTTAACCGTTCCTGGCTTGTGTACTGCAAATACATATGAGCTTCATCACTGTGTCTGTCACACGACTCTTCCCCTTTTGGGCTTGAACTGATGATAAAATTAAGGACATTATTAACTGTCTTTACATTCATTTTGAAAGTTGAAGCTCGCGATTATGGAAAGGGGCTATACATTTCCGATGAGTGCTTGCGATGTTCGGCCAATCACAATGCACTGGGTCAGTTGGCCAATCGGAGCAGACTGAGCTTGTCAGAAGGAGGGACTTTGTAGAAAACGACGCATTTGAGAGAGGCGGGGCATGAAGGACCTACAAAAATATACAGTATTTGAAAAATAATGTGTTTTTTGAACATTAAAGCATGTCAACATACTCTGTTACACCAAATACACCAAATAATGATCTTTAAAAAAGCATCATATGACCCCTTTAACCACACAGAGCCATTGTTCACTGACAAGCTGTGCAAAAACACAATCATATTTTGTGCATGTTTTGCGCAGCTTGTCAATGAACAACAGCCCTGTGTAGTTAATGCTGCTCCATGTGAAAGTGCGCAGGTGATGGAGATTTACCGCTGATTACAGAACCAACTTTACTGACAAAATGCGCATTAAATATTGCATGCGATTTATCATGCAGCCCTATCCGCTTTCTATTTATTTTGAGTTTAGAAATTGTGCAAATGTTAATATTTATATGTACAGCTGATAATATTACATTTAGTTGAGTACGTCTTTGCATTTTTAACTAGATTTTTTCTTGCAGGGTTTCTTACAACTTATTTTATGGTAGAACAGGAGTGTCCAACCCTACTCCTGGAGGGCCATCATTCTGCAGCATTTAGCTCCAACCCTGATCAAACACATCTGAAAAATCTAACAAAAGTCTTCAGGATTACATAAAAAAATTATATGATGCTACATAAATTTAATTGTAAATTAGATGGAGCTAAATCGTGAAGGACAATGGATCTCAAGGCGTGGAATATTGCCCACCCCCGAGAATGAAAACAAGACAGTTCAGAAATGTAAAAATACAAGAAATATCTGTGCCTCAATAATAGGACAATTAGACATGTCATACATGCAGCATATTTTTAAAATTACATATTTGTAGGATCTCCCCTTTTCAGGTATTTCAAAATCCTTAAAGAAAACTTATGGACCAATTATTGAATATTTACTTGATGCATGGAAAAAGGTTGAGAAAATAATGGGTGGACCTTTCTTATATAATAAGACAACTGGTGTTCATACATTGAATGACATTTATTGTGATAATGGCCTCAAGTCGTTTCAGGACTTAAGTGCTGAGTTTTCTTTACCTGGATTCTCATTTTTTCTATATCTAAGACTGAGGTCAGCTTTAAAGACCTATGGCACCTTGGGCCACCAATGTGCTCTCTCATCCTTTGTGGGAGTGGTTGAACATTGATACTCCTTCGAGTGGTTTAGTTTCTAAGATTTATAATTCTATCCTCTTACTGCAGTATACTTATATTCCAGCTATCCACTCCTGGGAAAGGGATGGTCTTGCTCAACCTGATTGGGATGTGGTATGGACCAGATGTTTTAATTCTTCTAAAAATCTTGCACATCAGATGATACATTATAAATGTATTAATAGAGCCTATTTCACTCCCAGTGTATTATACAAAATGAAGGTTAGATCTGATCCTTACTGTCATTTATGTAATAAATCTACAGTAGGCACTTACTTGCACATGTTTTGGGAATGCCCGGTGGTGGTTCCTTTTTGGAAAACTGTATGTTCCGTTCTTTCAGATTTTATGCATTTAGATGTACCTCGAGATCCCCTACTTTTTCTATTGTTAGACGATTCCAGTCTCCAGTTGAATGTTCATCGAAAAAAGGACCTTATCAGCTGCAAGTACGGCTGCCAAAAAGACTATTTTGAAATTATGGATAGAACCATCCACTTCCATAACTTTCATTTGGCTATCATACTTCAGAGACATTGTCTTGCTGGAAGGTACCACTGCCAGGCTCAACGGCGCAAAGGACAACACTATTCGGAGTTGGACAAATGTGGCTGAGATGTTGCTAGAAAGGCTGAAAAGTTGACATCCCTACTATGCTTTTCTGACTTTTTATCACCATCACTTTTATTTTTCTTCCTCTTTTTCTGTGTACAAGTGGACTGCTTCATGGCATCTTTTTGTGCATAGTTCTTTCTGAACCGTGAACTGTGATTTGTTTCTGAAAGTGAATAAATCTGAATAAAAATGTTGATCATAAAAAAATTACATATTTGTTTGCATTAAATAAATAATAGAATTATTGATGACTTTGGCTGTTTTAATACCCTAATAGGGCAACGTATCCTGGAAGATGCAACTCATAAAATCCATAATCTATCAAATTATATATAAGTATATATAAGTGATAAATAAATAGTTTTGTAAGTTACAGAAAGACATACTTCTGCAAAAGTGTATGTACATATGTATATGCACTCCTGATTTATATACACTACAATATAGTGCAGTTACAGTAACAGTATAGGACAATAACTGAAGGCTACATACTTGTACTTTAAGCATCAGTGCTGAAAGTGTACACTTACTTGCACATACTGATATCGTAGATCTTTTACCCTTTCTGAATTGCGCTCAAAGGGTACTCTGTACACTTGCTTCATGCTTACCCTGTTGCGATGGAAGACACAGGAAATGGTAGAAAGGCTGACACTGTTGATACTTTCAAAGTTTACATTGTCTTCTACAAGTCTTTGCTGTATTTCACGCAGTCGGATGACAGACCATATTTTGACAGACCATATCAACAATGAGAGCCTCTTGCTGTTGGGAGTACAAAGGAGTCCTTCCACCCTCATTTGGTAGTCTTGCAATTCTACAAAAGTGAAAATGCTCTTACAAATGTATACATACAGAAACAATAGTAATGGACATCACATTCATATGTAAAATGTATTGTAAATCTTTTTTTTCTTTTTTCCCCACTCCCCTTTCTATTGACAAACTGATGTACTATATCAAATGTATACAGTAAACTTTCAGTCGCACAAATTAGAAAAACAATACATTTACATGTTCCCTTCTCTGAATGTCCCTGATTATGGTGACCACAGAGAATCTGGACAAATTGGGTTGTACTGCTTCCCTCATTGTCATTCCATGAACAAGAACATGTTCTATCACAGTTGCCCAAATTTAATCTGAAATTATTATTCTTGGTCTTGCTCTTCATTGTCCTTGTACTCTTCCTCCTCATCCACCACATCTTACACAAACTCTTCCTCCTCTGCCTGTCACATTGTTTCCATCCATTGTGGTATCAACACTCAACGTACCTGGATCACCTGTACTGGCTTATATTCTAGACAACTGATTTGATCACATCATTAGAAACAAGTGTGAACAATTTTGAGTTGTTGTGTGTAAATGATGACAGCTGTGATGTAGTTGTGTTTAACTTTTGCCACATGTATTTACCATTTTGCAACACTTTAGTGTTGTCATTTTAGTGAGTAAGAATGTGTTTAGAGTTTTGCAAAAAGAGTGGATGAGATTTACAAACAGTGTCTTAACTACCTGAACTTGTTTAAGGTTTTGCCTTAAATTTGATTCGACAAATGGGTTTAGGCCACTGAGCATTGGGTTCAGAGAATGGGGTTTAGTGTTTTAGCAATTGTGAAAAATGGATTGTTTCTGTCATAAGTTTTTTCCCCATTTAAAATCATGATTCCATGATTTCCTAATTTGTCTTCTCCTTATTAGATTAATACAAATTCTCACTTTGCCAATCATAGCGTTGTTCACTCAATTTTGACATAATGTTAGGGTTCACACATGTGTATAGTCTAGGATATTAATCTTTATCTATGAAGCACATAGCTGTGTACAGCAGCATATTTCTATACACAGGTTTTATACACATTATGCTTAGAAAAACAACAACAACAACAACAAATCATGCTCATAAATATTTATTTTGAAATAACTAGTTTGATGTACATTTACATATGACAATATACCTGCTGCATAGTTTCATGTCTAACTGGAACACACATATACGGAAACAATCAAAACAAGAAATATTAAAGCTGTTTGATACATTTGTCTTTGTAATTGTATAATACTTTTAAAATATATTAGCTTTCACATACAGGTGCAATAGTACTGTATCATCCTGTTAAATTATTTACTTACACAACAAGAAAGATTTTCCTTCAGTTCAAACATTTTGTTGTCACCACAACAAAGTATGAGTTGTCAGTAGGTACATGAAAGTACAGTAGGCACTTCTTTTTTTTTTTTACTAAATTTAGTTAATTAGCAATTAATTAATCATAACTATAAACACCAATCACAACAGGCAACATGAAAAGATTCATTGACAAGACTCATTTTTAAGACACATCAAGTGGATTGTCTACCTTCTCCACAGCATTTTGTGTGAGTACTGCTTCTATTCTGAATGCTCCCATTTCAGCAAATCTGATTTACAGGATTGTAGGCACGAGAATTACAGCAGTCAGTCTCAAGTTGGCCCAATCCTTTAGTTACATCACCTACATCAAATGAAAAGTAACAACAAAGTTTTAACAGAAGAAAAAGACAAAACCTGTCCCCTGTGAAAAAAGTACAGTAACACTGTTCAAAGACTACTACAATGTGAAAGCTGCTGGATCTTTTAAGTTAAAACAGCAACCTTTTGGCTTACAGTTTTTCTGGATTGTTAACACACTATAACTGATTCATTCGGCCCAATTTTCCAAACCATTCATACAGTTCTCGAAATAAAGACACGTTTCTCGAAACTTTTAACACATTTCACCTGTTAGCACACATGTTCCAATTTGCTCAGTGTTTTCTGCAAAACTCTACACACCCTCAAATTGCCAGAGGATTCTGAATGAATGAATTTAATTATGTATTTATTGTCATGACAGTATATTATGTAACTGACAGTATATTCCAATTTGTGTTTACAGTATATTCAGTTGTTTGTTCTTTGAACTTTTCTCTTGTAGTGGTTTTCATTTACTGTAAGATCTCTTTATAGTAGTGTAATGACAGTAAATGTTTATTGCTGAATTTTACTGTGCACCCAGGGGAGCATTAACACACAGGCTTTAAGGGGCTGAAGCCCAGGGGCCTACACTTGGGAGGGGCCTACTGGCTGCTGGGAAACTATATTTTTAGATACAGTTTTTGCCTGTTGCTTGAACACTAAGGACACATGGTTAAACCAAAGTAACATAACTTTAAGTTGTTGTTACTATACCTTAAACAAAGTGTAACCATACCTTAAACAAAAGCGCTGCTTTGCACATCTGTAACACATGCTCCTTTCTGCAACACATTTGCTCCTAGACACTACACACTATTTCATACATAAGACACTTGGTTCAAAAATGAAATCTCAGGGTAACATTGGGAAAACACATCTATTCAAAACACAACACACATTGGTTAATTGAAAAGACGTTGACACACATCTGAAAACACTTACTTACAAAACTGAACACCAATCAGCCAGCTACAAAAAGGTCTCAGTCAAGCCATTTTGAGAACTTTGCAAACATGGAGGCAGGGAGAGCTAGAGGCAGAGGAAGAGGAAGACAGAGCGAGCGAGCAAGAGAGGAGGACGTGGTCGAAGAAGCCACGCAAGGACCATTATTTCAGATGACATAAGAGCAACTTCGGTGGACCATGTCATAAACCATGGCCTGACTATGAGGAAAGCTGGGCAGAGAGTCCATACTAATCTAAGCCGTTTCACAGTTTCATCCATAATAAACATACCGTGATAACGTGTTGAGATGTTTCAGTACTGTGTATGGTAAATACAGTTAAGTTCAGTATACACAGTACTGTAAAAAAGAAGCAAACGAGAACAATTTGTGGTTGCATTTTTCTACAGAATGGCTAGAAGACCTACTGGGGGTGGACGTCAACGCCTGTTCACCCAACAGCAGGAACTTGCCATAGTGAACCTAGTCAGACTAAACAATGCAATCCGTCTCCACCAGCTACAGCAACAAATACTTGCAGATAGGCAAGTATTCAACAACATAAATCGAGTAAGCATTACAACTATCAGACGCATCTTGGTAAAGCATGACATGACCATGAAGCAATTGTACAGGGTCCCATTTGAGAGGAACAGTGTCACGGTCAAAGAACTTCGACATTAATTTTTTTCCACTTGGAGATGGCGCGTATATGACCGCCAACCACATGCCCATACGCCTCTTCTGTAGGCAATGGACCAGGCCTGTGGAGACATTGAGGTGAGGTCTATCCAGGGATGGATTTGACACACAAGGGGATATTTTCCCTGATGCTTAGCGAGAGAAGACATTGCTTGTGATTGATGACATCCTGTGGCCAGACCCCAACAGACGGCAGGAGCCATAAGCCCACTTGTGCACAATTGTGTTTTTCTGTGTTTATAGTAGTGTATTGTTTGTTTTATTTTTTATTTAACTGAATTTACTGTACTGTAAAATATACTACTGTAATGTTATGATTTTGAAATCAGTATTTCATTTTTTGGTTGTTGTGAAAACATGCCCTCTGTGGAACTGAATAAAAACATTGAAAACAAAAGATTACAGTTTTTTTATATAAAGTAGACTAGTGTGTTGCTGCTGATCTGAAAGTGTATTCATATGATGCAAGTGGGGATCATTTTGTCATCAGAGTGACATTTTGACAAAGGATTGTAAGGTTTTGATAGCAGAGTTTCAATTTGACAGATGTGAATGGTTTATTTCCCAGTGTTGTCTTATTTGCTCGTGTGTAGAGTTTTGACACAATGAGCCAAATTTAGCAAAACGTGTGTAAGCAATAGGCAAAAACTGTAATTATAGAATCATACACAGTATAATTTCAAATATTATTCATTATCTACCATAATGCTGTAGCCCAGGGGCCTCTGGATATCTTAAGGCGCCCCTGTCTGCACCCCTCTATGCATGTTATATACTGTAACAGTCATCGACTAGCAAAAGGATTCCTATTTCCCAAAAGGAGGTTTTTGTAACAGTGTTTTGAATCGATCTCACTACTGTTCTCTAGGCAGTGAAGTAGTGTGTGTATTTGGCAGGGTTGTGTGTCATCTGAGGCCAGCGTTTGAGTCTGACATACATGTTTTTGACTAAAGTATTTGATTTTGACCTGGAAGTTTGAAGTTTGCACAAGTTGGTGTGTAGTTGTGAGAAAATGGTGAATTGTTTCATGAACTGTGTGTTAGCAATCAAGAAAAACTGCAATGAAACATTAAATCTTTCCTGCTTTCAAATACAATACAAAGTACAAAAATAGTACAAAATTAGTTGTTCCAATTTAGCAGATTTGAAGTATACCAGTTTAGTTTTAACTGCAGGCCATTTTATTAAGTACATAAATGTGAAATTGTATTTGTAGTATATATAGCATGAAATAATTGTATTTCAAATACATTTAAGTATATTTATTTTTCACTAGGGTGGAACAAAACTTTTGAACATAATGGAGATGTGTACATTTTTCTTATTTTGCCAAAATATCATATTTTTTTCCATTTAGCACTGCCCTTCAGAGGCTACAGAAGACAAAATAAGTTAAATTTACCCTGATCTTCAAATTCAAAAAGTATGAAATGCATGGTTTTTCCTTCTGTCTGCAGCATCAGTGAGCATTTGAAACTTCTGTAATAGTTGAAGACTCACTCAGTTGTCCTCAGTGTGAAAAGACAGATCTCAAAATCATTCACAGTCGTTGGAAAGGGTTCAAATACACAAAAATGCTGGAAAACCAAAGAATTTGTGGGACCTGAATGATTTTTCTGAAGAAAAGCAAGCAGTTTAACTGTTCTGGACAAACAAGGGACTCATGAACAACTGTCACAAACAACAACAACAACAACAACAACAAAACAGCTGTGGATCATTCAGGTAAACTTAAACTTATTTAACAGGGTCATTTTTATAAATTCAATTATTATTTTCTCTTGTGGAATATATGTAAACATCTTTTATGTGAAATATTTTATTCGGGTCAGTACTAAATAAACAATAACATGCATTTTGTATGATCCCTCTTATTTTGGTAAAATAACATTTTGCAGATTCTGAAAGGGGGGTGTAAACTTTTGACCTCTACTGTATGCATTAAATGAGGCTTTAATGCCTTTCTCTGAGATTGCTGCCATTTCAACAACAAAAACAAGAGTACTTTCTTGCCATTTAGACAAACAATTATCAACCACATAATTTCCATAATGTTTACTTGTCAGGCTCAAGCAAATTGCCCGACTCAGCCTAATGAAGGAGACGGGTTAGTTTGTTGGATGTGTTCCACTCGTCGGCTCTTGTCAGGCTCATGTAGTTTGCCCGATTCAGCATGTTGAATGAGAGCTCTGACTGGATGTTCAGTTTAACAAACGAGTCAGTGCCCAAGAATTAAAGCGAAAGTGATGAAAACACTGTTAAACGCTGTTTAAATGTTATGTGATCTTTCTTATACGCGAATGTTTTCATAACAACATGAGCGCTTAAAATTATTAAAGTTATCAAAATTACTGATATTCAAAATGGTAAGCAAGCAGTGCTTTGTTTATGTTTCGTATATCTGCGTTTATCTTTTATATGTTTGTTTCAGTTTCTCCTTTTGAATGACAAATATATACTATTGATAGTTGCTGATATAGACAGGTCATTCCATTCCGTGTTAGTTTGCCATCGGCTGTAGTCTGTGTGGTGTGTTTGAGCGCAGCCTTTCCCAGACAGCAAGCAGTTTCGGCCCAGATCTAGGCCAACACTATATTTATGTCTGGGTTTGGTCCGATGCTGCTGACACTGTCGCCGCTAGTTTGTTGCTGCTAGTTCTTTGAAGTCGGCTTGGTGTGTCCCGGTCTTTACAATACTTTTCCTCAGATTCCCCCCACCCTACTGGACCTGGAATTGCAAACATTGCAGTGATAGTTCCAAAACAAATTTCTGCTCATATAAACCAAGATTTTTTAATAAGCTTTCATCTGAACTGTATTTGGGTCATGAGATGAGATTTGGCAGATGAGACATTTTAAGTTAGGAACTACCCAGATAGCAAACGGATGTGGGCCACTTCAGGCAATGTTGCGGCACTGCAGGCCTTTTTATGGCCCAGATAAAATGGATGTAAACCTGAAAACCTGAAACCTGGCCCATATTTAAAAAAGCAAATATGGCCCAAATATCTAAAATCACATGTGGGCCTTCTTAGGCAAAGATGTGGTGCTTATGGCAATGTGTAATTTGAATGTGACCCTAAAGTGGCCCATGTGGTAAATAATGAATATGGCCCAAATATCACAAAACAATGGTGGGCCACCTTTGGCAAAAATGTGGCACAACCGACAAAGGCTAATAAATATGGCCCTGTTATCTTAAAATGTATGTGTGCCAGTTTTGGCAAAAATATGGCTTATCTGGTTGTGAGCCAAAAGTGGCCATGTAATGCTGCAAATGTGGCCCAGTTATATTAAAACATATGTGGGCCAGTTTTGGCAAATATATGGCATATCAATCATTGGCTCATCTGGGTGTGAGCCAAAAGTGGCCCACATGTAATGCTGCAAATTTGGCCCATTTATCATTAAACGTATCTGGGCCAGTTTTGGCAAATATAATGCATATTAACTATTGGCTCATCTGGGTGTGAGCCAAAAGTGGCTCACATGTAATGCTGCAAATGTGGCCCATTTATCGTAAAATGTATCTGGGCCCTTTTTTGGCAAATATATGGGATATAAACCATTGGCTCATCTGGGTGTGAGCCAAAAGTCGCCAACATGTAATGCAGAAAATGTGGCCCAGTTATCATAAAACATTTCTGGGCCAGTTTTGGCAAATATAGGGCACAGCATGCACATGGCTCATATTTTTAACAATATTAAAAAATGGTAGTATGCAGCAGACACTAGGTACAGGCTGTGTATGTGAAGAATGTGATATATTGCATTGACAGGTCTTATAATCAGCTGACATATGTTGTGTAGATAGTGTCTAGAAAAGTTCAAGTGTCTAGGTTCTAATGAGTTTTTATAGTTTTGGGATGTGCCTTTAAATATTTGTATGAGATCATTTTGAGTGCTATTTGTGCAAAACTTGGGTCGCAATGATTTTGCAAAGTAGGACATATTCCTGTATCAACATATTTTGTTAATCTTGGACCCACAACCCTACACAAAAAAACTTTGTGAAACCATCTTTATCTGCTAGCAGTGCCATTTAACTTCTAGAGCAGAGGCAAAAGAAAGCCTAAAAAAACTTACATAGAAGCACCTTACCCTGGTTATAAGCCTAAACTTGACATATACTGCAAACTTCAAATCAAATTGCTTGATTTGAATGTGTCACGGTTGGTAAACCGTGGTCTCAGGTTTTCACTATGTGGGTGGAGTTTTGTGTGTCGCTCGTCTGCACTGATTGTTTCATGTGGGCGTCGCCGTTGATTGTTCATTTGCACCAGCTGTTACTCATCACCTGATCCCTATTTATTGCCCTGTCTTTCGTCTTGTGTTTGTCAGAGCGTTTTATGCAGTTTCCTGTTTGGTTGCCTGGTTCTTGTCCTTGTTCCTCTGTGCTGTGTTGTTCGCTGTTGTCTTCCCCGGAACCCCGTCCACTCTTCACCACCGGATGCACCTACTACCACCACGGACTGGCTCATCTCAGGCCTGTGTCATGCTCTCCTGCTGCATCTACTCACCGCCACTTCCTGGATCATCGTCTGCCATCGCTGTTATCACCTATTGTTTCCCTTGGACTCAGTTATACATTCCTGTTATCAATAAACATTACATTTAACTCTTGCATTTGCTTCCTCACCCATTTGTTACCGTTACAGAACGCTCTGACCCACTATGGAAGCAGCAAGTTCCACTTCACTCTCCGAATTCATTCACCACAGTGTCAAACCGCATGGATCAGCAGCAGGAGAGCATCGTCAACACCGGACGCGCTGTCCAAGCGCTGGTGACACAGGTGTCCGAGCTCACCCAGCAGATCCAACAGCTGACCATTCCCGCTGCGCCACCCCCGCACCGTCGGTTCCCCGGGCTAGCACCGAACCCAGCTATCGACCCGAACCACGCCTACCAGTTCCCGAGAACTACTCCGGTGAGCCTAATTACTGCAGAACATTCATAACCAAGTGTTCCATGCATTTCTCCCTGCAGCCTCGCACCTTTGAGACCGAGGAGTCCAAGGTGGCGTTTGTGGTGACTCTGCTCTCTGGGAGGGCTGCCCTGTGGGGAACGGCGGTGTGGGAGAACCGAGATCCATGCTGCGCCTCGTTCCACTCCCTCTCCGAGGAGATGAAGAGGGTATTCGACCGTGCCGCGGCCGGCAAGGAGGCGGCCCGCGAGCTGACGGATCTCAAGCAAGGGAATCTCTCCGTGGCGGATTACTCCATCAGGTTTCGCACCTTGGCGGCTGCGTGCAAGTGGAACGAGGAGGCGCAGTGGGATATGTTCCTGCATGGGTTGGCCGACCGTGTTCACAAGGAGATCTACCTCCTCGAGTTGCCCACCAGCCTCAATGGACTCATCGACCTGGCGCTCCGCGTGGATGCCCGCATCGAGCGTCTGGGGGCACACGCCTGTCCCACACGTCTCCCAAGCACCCTAGAGAGTGGCAGCTCGAGTAGAGAGAACACGGTCGGGTCCCGTCTTCGATCATGAGCCCATGCAGGTGGGTAGAGCTCGACTGACCCGGGAGGAGAGAGAGAGGCGGAGGAGGTCCCGAGGACTGTGCCTGTATTGTGGCGGCTCTGGACACTTTCTACTCTCTTGCCCAGTAAAAGAGCCAGCCCGGTAGTAAATTTGAGGCTACTATCGGGTGGGATCTCCGCCGGGAAGTCCTCAACAACATCTACTCTCCTTCCGGTGAAACTGAGATGGGCCAACAACACGCACACCTGTCACACCCTTCTGGACTCGGGGGCAGAGGGTAACTTCATGGACACTAACCTCGCACAACACCTGAAACTCCCCCATCACTCCCCTTTCCCATCAGATCACCGTCAACGCACTCAATGGCCAAGTACTACCCTGCATCACCCACACGACTGGTCCCATTACCCTTCTTACCTCCGGCAACCACACGGAGAACATCCCCTTCCTCCTCATGGACTCCCCTGTGGCACCCATCGTCCTTGGTCACCCCTGGCTAGTCAAACACAACCCACGAGTGGATTGGGGTTCCAACACCATCACTTCGTGGAGTAAATGTTGTCATGAGTCTTGTCTTGTTTCTGCTTGCTCTGCTGTGTCTGTGTCTGTGTTTCAGGAGGAGGCTACGGTTTTGTCAAACGTGCCCGCGGAGTACCTGGACCTGAAGGAAGTGTTCAGTAAGTCCCGCGCTGCTTCTCTTCCTCCGCATCGTCCCTATGACTGTGCCATAGACTTAGTACCAGGTAAATCTCCGCCTAAGGGCAAGCTTTACTCTCTGTCAGTTCCTGAGAGGGAGGCCATGGAGAAATATATTTCTGATTCTCTAGCTTCGAGGTTCATCCGTCCTTCCTCTTCTCCAGCGGGGGCGGGATTCTTTTTTGTGGGGAAGAAGGATGGTTCTCTGCGACCTTGTATTGATTACCGAGAGCTGAACAACATCACGGTAAAGAATACTTATCCTTTGCCGTTGATGTCTTCGGCTTTCGAGAGGTTACAGGGAGCATCTGTCTTCACAAAATTGGATTTACGTAACGCTTATCATTTGGTCCGCATCAGGAGGGGGGGATGAGTGGAAAACCGCCTTTAACACCCCTAGAGGGCACTTTGAATACTTGGTGATGCCGTTCGGGCTCTCCAATTTGCCCGGGGTTTTCCAAGCACTCGTCAATGACGTGTTAAAAGATATGGTAGATCAGTTTATATATGTTTACCTGGATGACATACTGATTTTTTTCTTCATCTCTCCAGGAACACGTGCAACACGTCAGACAAGTGCTCCAGAGATTGCTAGAGAATGGTCTTTTTGTCAAGGCGGAGAAATGCGTATTCCATGCACAGTCTGTTCCTTTCCTAGGGTACATCGTCTCGTCTGAGGGAATACGTATGGATCCTGACAAGGTTAGGGCTGTGATAGATTGGCCAAGTCCAGATTCCCGTAAGGCCCTACAGCGGTTTCTGGGGTTCGCCAATTTTTATCGACGTTTTATTCGTAATTTCAGCCAACTAGTCGCACCTCTGACCGCCTTGACCTCCCCCAGTACTCCGTTCAGGTGGTCTAATACAGCCGAAACTGTATTTACAAACCTCAAGAGCCGCTTCGTTTCGGCTCCCATCTTAGTAGCCCCTGATCCCACATGGCAGTTCGTGGTGGAGGTCGACGCATCAGAGGTGGGAGTAGGTGCAGTTCTTTCCCAACGTGCTGCCTCAGACGACAAGATGCATCCATGCACGTTTTTTTTTCGCATCGGTTATCTCCTGCAGAACGCAATTATGACATTGGTAACAGAGAATTGTTGGCCGTCAAATTAGCATTAGAGGAGTGGCGTCACTGGTTGGAGGGGTCGGGGGTACCTTTCATCGTTTGGACCGATCATAAGAACCTAGAATACATCAGAACTGCCAAAAGACTCAATTCCAGGCAGGCTCGGTGGGCACTTTTTTTCGGTCGTTTTGATTTTTCTCTAGCGTACCGCCCGGGTTCCAAAAACGTTAAGCCCGATTCTTTGTCACGTCTTTTTTGATCCTTCCGAACGCCCGGTGACTCCCGAGTGTATTTTACCTGAGAATATAGTCGTCTCAGCACTCGTATGGGAGGTCGAATCGAAGGTCAGGACGGCCTTAGAAGGGGTAACGCCTCCGCCCGGATGCCCACCGAATCGCTTATTTGTGCCGGAGGAGTTACGGTCCAACGTTATTCAGTGGGGTCACTGCTCTAATGTAGCTTGTCATCCAGGGATAAGCCGAACCAAGGGTTTAGTTAAGCAACGATTCTGGTGGCCACTTATGGCTCGCGACGTTCACGATTTTGTTTTGGGCTTGCTCAGTTTGCGCCAGTGGTAATTCGTCTAACCGACCTCCGGATGGGCTTCTTCAGCCGCTGTCTGTCCCTTCGAGACCCTGGTCCCATATCGCTCTAGATTTTGTTACCGCCCTCCCGCCCTCTAATGGCATGACGGTTGTTTTAACCGTAGTGGACCCGTTTCTCGAAGGCGGCACATTTCATTCCCTTGCCCAAATTACCTTCAGCCAAGGAGACAGCGGTCACTGTTATTGATCACGTCTTTCGGTTACATGGCCTCCCGGTAGACGTGGTTTCTGACAGGGGATCCCAATTTGTATCCAAATTTTGGAAGGAGTTTTGTAAATTGTTAGGAGCGACGGTTTGTCTTCGGGTTACCACCCTCAGAGCAATGGTCAGTCTGAGCGAGCCAACCAAGATTTAGAGCGAACATTGCGATGTTTAGTCTCCAAGAATCCTTCTTCCTGGAGCCAACAACTCTCTATGGTTGAGTACGCTCACAACTCGTTACCAGTGTCATCCACGGGCCTCTCTCCGTTTGAATGTAGTTTAGGTTACCAGCCACCTATTTTTCCCAGTCTGGAATCTGAAGTCGCAGTCCCCTCCGCTCACGCTTTTGTCCAGAGGTGCCACCGCACGTGGACCAGAGCCCGTGAGACTCTGCTCCAAGTGAGGAAGCGTACCAAGGCCAAAGCCGATCGCCACCGGTCTAAGCCTCCCGTATACGTCGTGGGTCAAAAAGTGTGGCTTTCTACTACTAACATTCCTCTCCGTTCCGTTTCTAATAAGTTAGCTCCCAAATTTATTGGCCCGTTTCCTGTCACCAAGATCATTAGTCCGGTGATAGTCCGCCTAAAACTACCTCTGGCGTACAGGAGGATTCATCCCGCCTTCCATTTGTCCAAAATTAAACCTGTGTTTTATTCACGAATTAACCCGCCCACCCGGGTTCCCCCCCCCCGCCGCGTCTCGTAGATGGGGAACCCACTTATTCGGTTAATCGTATTCTGGACTCGAGACGGAGGGGACGAGGATTCCAGTATTTGGTGGACTGGGAAGGTTACGGTCCGGAGGAGAGGAGTTGGGTACCTGCTAGGGACATACTGGATCACTCCCTGACTGATGATTACAATCGACAGGTAGGGTCGGTTGGGAACGCCAGGAGGCGTTCCTACACTGTATCATACTGTCACTGCAGGTAAACCGTGGTCTCAGGTTTTCACTATGTGGGTGGAGTTTTGTGTGTCGCTCGTCTGCACTGATTGTTTCATGTGGGCGTCGCCGTTGATTGTTCATTTGCACCAGCTGTTACTCATCACCTGATCCCTATTTATTGCCCTGTCTTTCGTCTTGTGTTTGTCAGAGCGTTTTATGCAGTTTCCTGTCTAGTTGCCTGGTTCTCGTCCTTGTTCCTCTGTGCTGTTTTGTTCGCTGTTGTCTTCCCCGGAACCCCGTCCACTCTTCACCACCGGATGCACCTACTACCACCACGGACGGCTCATCTCAGGCCTGTGTCACGCTCTCCTGCTGCATCTACTCACCGCCACTTCCTGGATCATCGTCTGCCATCGCTGTTATCACCTATTGTTTCCCTTGGACTCAGTTATACATTCCTGTTATCAATAAACATTACATTTAACTCTTGCATTTGCTTCCTCACCCATAGCCTACTTGGTGAAAATGTTGTTTCAGGATCAAAAGGATGAGATCAGATAAAATGTTGTAGCCTACTTGGTGAAACCATGTTTATCCGCTAGCAGTGTCATTTAACTTCTAGAGTGGAGGTTCCAGGGGGCCTCAACCATCTTCCAACAGGGCCTCAAAATGACTTATAATTATTTAAAGGGTAGGTAACACACAGTTTCTGACAATCTCATATAAAACTTGAATACCTATAGAGTAGTATCCCTTACGAAAAAGAAGTTTATTCAAGTGTGCTATTAGTATACTTATTTTAAACTAAAAATAGGAAAGTATACTTTTAGTTTACTTTTTATGTACTTCTCAGAAATGGGCTTTATGTACTTCTAAGATATATACTTATAATGACAATTAAGTATACTTGACTTATACTTACAAAAAGTCTAAATATACTTGAACTTAAGTATACTTAATAAAATAAACTTGAAGTATACTACTTTTTGGTAAGGGATTGCATCCTTCATATCTCCGAAAAGTCTTTAGTTTTACAGTATTTATAAAAGATAGATATGTGCTGTTCTGAGTCTTTCCGAAAAAGCTCCTGGAAATATTAGACCCCCCATAAAAAAATAAAATAAGACAAAACAAGCTAAAACAACCAAAAATAAAGATATTTATTATTTGGTTATTTTTATAGCAAATGTAATTTTTTTTTTTTTTTGCCAAGCTCTGTAATATTTTATCAGGTAGAAGTTGTGAGGCGGGCCTTCAAATAGGGGGCCTAGACATAAAAAAAAAAATAAAAAAAAAGGTTGTGATGTGTCAAGCGTGTCAAGTGACCCCTAAAGTGTAATATTCTAACAAGCAAACAAATAAATAAATATTTTAATTTGTATAATATTTTGGCTAAATGTTGTAATAATATTGTAATTTAGAACAGTCATCTTTATGAATAACAGTTTCTTTCTTAAAGATTAAAACATGATAATACTTATTAATTAATTGATGAGTATGTATCAGTACATATTACTGACAAATCAGTAGAAACTGCCATGAGAAAATATTATTTTGATATTAACATTTCAACCCCCTTTTTTCCTGCATTCATAAAAATGTTTTTTATTAATTATTATTACTGTTTTTGTTGTTGTTGTTGTTCTAAAAAGCCTCCTGTGGACAGTGTTGAAAATTAGCATGTGTGCTAAAACGCTCAAGCAGATGCATATGGTTCGTCCAATGTAATTGCCATGTCAAATAAAACTCTAATAATAGTAATAATAATCATAATTGTCCCACTTTTTTAGCAAACTTCTTAGAGATAAGATCTATATTTTGTTCAAATAAAATCTTTAGCAAGACTGTATTTGTAGTTTATTCTGTCTTTGGCCAAAAAATAAATACATTATAAATAAATAAATAAAACATTCAAACTGGAACGATTTTTCTGTTCCCGGCCCTTTAAATTTAAACTTAGCCGGAAAGTGTGGAAAAGGCGCCCAAAACAAAACGTTAGCTGGAAGGAGGACAGAACCTGCAAAAATTCAAGGTAAGATATAAGTGTTAAATGTGTCTTTTTGTTAGGATTGCTTCGTTATATTAATAATATAATATGTAATAATGTAAATAGCTTATAAATAATAATAATAAGGCTGAATCATGAATCATCAATTAATTAATTTATTCCCACTGCCCCCACATTTAAACATAGCCAGAAAGCGTGGAAAAAGGTGCCCAAAAACTAAACGTTAGTTGGAGGGAGGAAGTCAAGGTAAGATAACTGATAAATGTGTCTTTTTGTTAGCGATTACATATTCAGTTGGAGTCCACATGTTATGTGATGTATAGAGGTAATGACATAATTTAGCAAATTTGCATACTTTCTATTTGAAGAAAAATTATTATGGTGGAACCTGCAAATTTGGCTAATTTGTTTATTTCAGCCTACACAGATTAATGCTGCTCATGTATTTACACAAAATAGCCTTTAAAAAAAACTCAGAGGGTGAATCATGAATATTGCTCTTGATATAATGTTTATTAATGTTGGTTATTAGTAGTGCTGTGTTCGATACATCCATATGACGATGTAACGTCAGAGATTTGACGATACAAGTATCAATACAGCTAGCTCTGTATCGATATTGTGGCACGTGTGCAGCTGTGGACCACGCTTAATTTGAATACAAGAACAACAAAATTAAGTAGAAAGGTGCGAGGTTTCTAAAAATGAAAAGAGCACAATATATAGGCTACAACTACAAGGTTTAATCTGGCTGCAGAGGAACTCAACCGGGGTTGCCTGATATAAAGAGACAAATCCACGAAACAGATCTTCACACTTGCGCAATACAGAAATCTGCTAACACCTGTTTCTGTTGAGCTTATTACTGCAATGTCCAATAAGAGGTGTTAAGTCTGGATGTCCTGTACAGAGCACATTCAGGGACTTTCAGAGATACCAAATGATTGGATGTTTCACCATGACCACTAAATGTCAAAAATGTCTGAAATTAATTTAGTGACATGATAATATTTTGTAATTATAATTTTTTTTTTAAAGAAATTGAGTCCCGATGTCCTTCTACCAAGGACGTTTCATAAGTTATGAATTATATATATATATATATATATATATATATATATATATATATATATATATATATATATATATATATATAGTGACACGTGTCCCGAGCGCTCATCAGCGTCGCCCTGGAAACAGAGCAGGCACACCTGCACCTGCTTGTTATCGGCTGAGCGGTCACACCTGCGCCCCATCAAGCTTCGGCTTTATAAGCCGCACCGGCGAACACCGAGGTGAGAGATGTCTCCAAAGACTTGGCTAACTTACCTCTGTTATTTCCCCAGACAGCAGTGTGTGACCGCCAGCCCTCACTTCGCACGGACTTCACGGACCCACACAGCACTACGCACAAAGAGAAGGACAGAGAGAGAGAGAAGGCTGAGCACCGAGCACTGGAAAACCCCTCACGTTGGCTATTTCCCCACTTTCTGGTCAATAAAATCCACCCTTCGGGGAACTCACCTCTATCCTCATGTCATGTGCTTCTTCACCCCGTCACACTGGTGGAGAATGCGGGCATTGCAGTGAAGAAGCTACCGACCAGGATACCCCCACATTCCTTATCACCCCACTTGGATTTCTTAGGACGTTTTTTTGGGGGGGTTTGTTTGGCTCACGTTCCCTTCCTGTTTCCCCAGGTGGCGCTCCTCCCCCGAAGATGGAAGACCTGCTCAAGCACCTCACCGAGGTGAGCATCCGCCAGCAGCAGATCATGGAGCACATGGCTTCCTGACAAGGGGAAACGGAACACGAGCTCACCGCACTCCGCATGGCCGCTGCCTCGCGAACTCCGCTACCTGACTCCCGTGCCCAGGCTGCACAGCTCATCCCCAAGATGATGGCGCATGATGACGTTGAGACATTCCTCCAAATGTTCGAGACGATTGCAACCCGGGAGGCGGGGCCCAGGGACGAGTGGGCGCGGATCGTGGCGCCGTTGTTGACGGGAGAAGCACAACGGGCGTACTTTATGCTTACCCCCGAGCGGAGCGGTTCATATGAAGAGCTGAAGAAGGAGATCTTAGGGCGGGTCGGGTTATCGCCCATTAGCGCCACCCAACTCTTCCATGACTGGTCCTACAACCCACGGCGGCCGGCCCGGGCTCAAGTCACCGACCTCTCACACCTCGCCCAACACTAGCTACTGGCCGGGGGTCCCACCGCACACCAGGTAGCGGAGCGCATGGTGGCCGACCGCCTGTTACGGGCCATTCCCCGCCCTCTCCGTCAGGCAGCAGGCATGTGGAACCCCACCAACGTCGACGAGCTGGTGGAGGCCATTGAGCTGGCGGAGGCCACCCAACACCGGGAGGTTGGGGAGCGAGCGCCGCCCTTTCCCCGAAGGGTGGTCCAGGAGCGACGCACGCCGGAGGGCTCCCAGCGATCAGGAAGCAGGCCGGATGTTCCCATCCCACAGGACGAGCCCATGCCCACCGAAGCTCCCCACTCCCCTGGACGGGCTTGGCTGGCAGGCTGTGCCATACACGCAGAAACCCCGAAGCAGGCCCCATGGGCGAAAGTGACGATAAACAGCCGACCATTCCTCGCCCTCCTGGACTCTGGCAGCGCGATCACCCTCGTCAGGCTGACTGTCCTTCCGCCACAGCCCGAACCCAAAGCCAGGCTGCCCCTCACGTGCGTCACCATCTTCGCGCCACCCGGCGCCTGGCCGGTAGAAGTCGGGATCGTCAGGGATCTGTCCGTTCCGGTCCTCCTCGAGACAGACCCGACGGCATCCTACCCCCTCCTAGCCACCCCTACCCAGCCCCGACGGGAACAGCCCTTAGCGTCAGGCCACGAAGAAGCCCCGACGGCGCCCCGTGCTGCTGGCCTCAGACAGCCCCAGGGAGGGTGAGTCAGCCCATCATAACCCTAACCTCTACTTTGACCTCTTCCAGCAGGTGACTGGGGCTGGGGCCTTTGCCAGGGAGCAGCACGAGGATGACCGCCTGAAACACTGCTGGGCCCAGATGAGGGTCGCCGATGGGAAGGAGCTCCAGCCAGCACCTCATCCCACACCTCACTTCGTGGTGAGAAACGGCCTGCTTTACTGTGTCGCGCAGCGAAGGGGGGAGGAAAAAACCCTACTGGTGGTCCCGCGGTCGAAGACAGAAGCGGTGATAGAGTTCTAGTGGGGCCACTGCCGAAGTCCGCCCGGGGACACAAGCACATCTTGGTCATCCTGGACTACGTGCTTCCACTGGCCGGGCCTGGAGGCCGAAGTTAAACGCTTCTGTCAAGCCTGTCCCACCTGCCAGCGGACATCGCCAAGCACCCCTCCCCCCAGCCCGCTGATTCCGCTGCCCATCATCGAGGGTCATCTTGGACTATGCCACCCGCACCTAGTGGGGCCACTGCCGAAGTCCGCCCGGGGACACAAGCACATCTTGGTCATCCTGGACTACGCCACCCGCTACCCGGAGGCCATTCCCCTCCGTAAGGCCACCGCAAAAGCCATCGCCCAGGAACTGTTCCTATTGAGTAGTCGGGTCGGCATACCATCCCAGATACTGACTGACCAGGGCACCCCCTTTATGTCCCGGGTGATGGCTGACCTCTGTAAGCTCCTGCAGATCAAACAGCTCCACACCACCGTGTATCACCCACAAACTGATGGCCTGGTCGAGCGATTTAACCAAACGCTCAAGCAGATGCTGCACCGTGTGGCTGCCGAGGACAAGCGAGACTGGGATAAGATGCTGCCCTATGTCCTATTCGGAATCCGAGAGGTACCCCAGGCTTCCACCGGCGTCACCCCATTCGAGCTCCTCTTCGGCCGGCAGCCCCGCGGCCTGCTTGACGTCGCCAGAGAAGCTTGGGAGCAACAGCCTGCCGTCCACCAGTCCACGATGGGGAGCGGATCGACAGGGTCATGCCCATCGTCCGGGAACACCTTGCCAAGGCCCAACAAGCCCAGCAACGGCACTATAATAGGGCGGCCCAGCAACGGGAGTTCCAGCCAGGAGATCACGTCATGGTCCTAGTTCTTGGCCAATTCTTGGCCAGCTGGCAAGGTCCCTACACCATCACCGAAAGGATCGGCCCTGTCACCTACCGAGTCCGGCAGCCCGGAAGACGGAGGGAAGATCAAATATACCACTTGAATCTCCTGAAGCGCTGGGTCGGGACCGGGCCCCAACTCTCTGCCCTCACTCAACTACCTCCCATGGCTGTCGACATGGACCCCCACCTCTCGGCCAAAAGTCGGAGCTGCAACACCTGGTCAGTCAGTTCACCGATGTGTTCTCTCCCCAGCCTGGGTGGATCAACGTACTCAAGCACGATATCCGCACCACGCCCGGGGTGATTGTCCGGCAGCGGCCCTATCAGGTTCCGGAGTCTCGCCGACACGCCATCGAAGAAGAGGTACAGGAGATGCTGAGGTTAGGGACCATTGAGCCATCATGCAGCCCGTGGTCCAGCCCCATAATCATGGTTCCAAAGCCCGACGGCACCTTCTGCTTCTGCAACGACTTCTGCCGCTTGAACGAAGTCTCAGAGTTTGACAGCTACCCGATGCCGCGGGTTGACGAGCTGTTAGACCGCCTGGGAAGGGCCCGGTTCATCTCAACCCTCGACCTCACCAAGGGCTACTGGCAGGTCTCCTTAACCAAGCAGGCTGCCCACCACCAAGACACAGGTACGGGCCTTTTTGGGGTTGGCGGGATACTACCGCTGTTTTATCCCTAACTTCTCCTCCTTAGCCTCTCCGATTAGCCTCTCTCTTAGCCGGATGATATGGAAAAAACAATTTTTTCACAAAACTTTTTTCATGTATTTACACAAGCATTGTATAATGTAAATAGCCTAAAAATTAAAAATTAAAACTCAGAGGGTGAAGCTGCAATATCATGACAAATGATTGTTGATTATTGTTCTTGATATTGTAATTATTAATGTTGATTATTAGGAATTTTTTTTGTGGGGAAAAGACGAAACAAGCTAAGAAGAATTTATGAATTTATTTATAGTTTTTTATGAATTAGAAAATCAAGGCTTCACACTGGTCATTTCAGCAGCATTAAAAACAAAGGTTATTCAAACTGGGAATAAATTATAAAGAAAGTGAGCAAAGAACACTGAAGCGGTTCATGAATTCAGTCTAAAGTGATGTATGCACTTTCGCAAAAACTGTTATAAGCCTAAATAATCACTGAAGCTGAATGCACTACTTTAGCAAATGAAGATTCAGAATTCGGAGCACGCTCACTGAACAATTCAGCGGTGACTAATCTAAATGCCTCTGATTGGACATTGTGGTCATAAGCTCAGCACAAACGTGTGTAATGCTCAACGCTGCAAACCGCTGAGATTAGCCCCCACTCCCTATGTCTCCCAACCCGCAGTCAGTTCTGCACAGTGAAAGTATTTAACTCATGTCTTATAAAGTTACTCTTCAAAAATAATATCAAACAATTTCATGAAACAAGAAGAATTATATTGACTACTGTGACGGCTTGTAAAAGAGGAGGAAGCAATTGCAGGCAATCAGAAGAAGTTTATTGATATCAGAGTCCAGAATGTAGGCAATGGAAACGAAGGTCTACGGTGGCGTGAGAAGAGCTGGATGGTGAAGTCGATGGTGAAGGTGAAGACGGTCAATGGATGAAACCAGGAACAGACCGGAACACTGACACGAAGACGACAACACGAACACAATCCAGCACACGAACACGGAAGACGGTAATCCAACTAGGAAGTGGAGACATGAATGAGGATCTGACAACAGACAGAGAGATGAGTGAGTATATGTAGCTGAGTGGAGATGAGGATCAGCTGGAGCGAGACAATCAACACACAGGTGACAACAATCAACCAAACGAGCACATGGAGACTACGTGAGTACAAAAATGCCTAGACATCCCCTTTAGAGGATTAGTTCACCCAAAAAATGCAATCACCTTAATAACAGTCAATGTGATTTGTTACAGAAAATTTCTGGTGGGCAAAAATACAGAGTGTCAAGTTAACTGTCACCATTAACGTAAGCTGTTGATACATTTCATGCTGTAGTTCAATATTTTAAAGTATTAATGTATTTTTTTTTTTCTTTTTCTCCAGATCACCTGGTTATTGACATTGTACTGCATGACTAATTTTCAAAGAGTAAATGTTAATGTAATTACTGTGTAATGGAGAGAGAAAAGTGGAATATTACTCGCAGCAAGTTAAGAAAAAGGGATTAACTAACCCTAAACCATACCCTAATTGTAACTCTAGCGAGTACTTGTAGTTCATTAATATTACTCAGTACCAATATAACTACACAACCTTAAAGTAAAGTGTAAATGACACAAAACTTTGACAGTGCTTAAGGGATACAGGTGGGCAGGTAGGAGATAGCGGTGGAGGAAATGCGAGACCTTGGAATGCCTGGGACACAAGGGAGAAACAGGAACAGCAGTATTTAAAACAGTACCAGACTAGACAGAGACTGATCTGTGAAACTGACTAAAATTAATTGTGATTGTTTTTTTTTTCTCCCCTCCACCCCACCACTTACACCACTACAAGACCAAACATTTGCTTTGAGAGTGAAAGTGATGATGGAGATATGGTCAAACAAACAAGAACATTGCCTCCAGCCCCAAAGATAAAAGGACCGAATTTTGATGTACAGTCTGCAATAAAGAGACGGGTTCAAAAGCCTGAACCTCACAAGCAGATGACAAGCCCGGAACCCAGATGGTCCATGCAAGTCCTGAGCCCAGATGGTCCGTGACAAGTCTTGAGTCCAGGCGGTCTGAAACAAGCCCTGACTCCAGACGGTCTGCAGTAAGTCCTGAACCCGATCAGTCTATGACAAGTTCTGAAGCCACAACAACAAGATGAAAGTCAAAGACAGTCAGGAACTACTTTAAGTGGTTTTGCTCGTAAGTGATTTATACAATGTTTGCATTGTTTGTCTGTAAATGACATATAGGTATTTATGTATGTATATATTCACACACCCCTTTTCCACTGTCTTAACCAAACCATTCTCTTTGCTTAACCATTCTCATTAATGCTGATTTGGCGCAGCCAGTACGGATATGGTTTCATTTCCACTGTGGGGCTGATAACAGTCGCTCTTTGGATTGTAATGCAAATACATCAGTCATTGCCTTGGTAAATAAAGAGAAGATACGAGATGTAAATAGCAACCTTATGGAAGATAATTAGATATTTCTTTTAATTTTATTATTAATTTGAGTTTCGTCACTCAAATAGCTCACACACTTAGCCAGCTACAGAGAAACTGAAAGCCAGGCAACACACAGGTGACCAAGTGGTGACATCAGTTAGCCAGACATGCTGAGAATTCCGGGCTGAGAACGGTTTGTAATTGTGCCATGCCGTACCAGGCTCAAGTGGAAATACAACTGACACCATTCCTTACTGTTCTTAGAAATGCAACTGTATATTAGAGACCTGCACGGACGGATTTTTCTGTCCCACTTCTGCAAAAATATATTTGACCTCCTCCCGCTCCCTCCTGCCACATTCATTTTTTGTCCCGCACCCGATCGCAAAAGCCCGGATAAAAGTATAAATACATTTTTTTTCCGTACTACATGAAATAATTTCAGGTTACATGTCACCTATCCACAACCTAAACATCCCCACATAAATGCTCACAATAAATAATTTGTTATTAAAGCCTCAACATTCACAAACCACTGTTAATTTAACATAAAAGCAAGCATAGGCTACTGCGTGCTTGGTGTGGGATAGCATAATTTGCGCAAAGTGCGCTCTCTTAATAATTCCTAAAAAACCCTGACATCTCAGTTCATTGCAATCTCACAAAGCTCCTTTATTATCAATGAAGCTGGCTGCACAATAAATCTTTCATAATGTCTACACTTTGTTTGTTATAATCGGAGGTTTTGCCAGCATGCAGAACAAAGCACTGAACAAAAACTTTTTTGTTTTGAGCAGTGAGTGGATTCTATCTTAATCTGATTGGCTATTACGTTTAAGAAATCAACACATATGTTTGTAATCAGCTAAGCACATTGCTGCAAAAAATGTTTTAAATAGAAACTCTGCCTACGCTTGCGCCTGTAAATCGCACTCTTGTGTTTGGTCCCACTGGAGTGCAGGTCTCTACTTTATATACCTCTCTCACAAATACAAAGCTTAACAAATTTATTAGACCACCTGTCAAAAAAAAGAGACACAAATATTTTAGAAATATGTCAAAAACTTGTTTAAAACTAAAAATGATATTGTCATGTATTAGGCAAATAACAAACTGAAACAACTAAATAGTCTTTATTCATATATGTTAACTAAAAGTCCTTTTTTTCCCCATTTCATCAGATGTAAAGAGTCATCTTGGAATTTATGTGTCTTTATTTTTAGCTCTTCTGCATAGACTTCTTACAAATCAAGAAATGATGATGGATCAACTCAAAGTGATGCTCGTTTTTTCATTGCCTCCAAGGACAAAATACTTGGCACTACTGTAGATCTCTACACAGAATATTTAGGAAAACCGCCAGCATGTTGAGCATAGTTAAGAAAACAGCTTGGTGTGAAATGACATGAACAAATGAAAACTTTTTGCTTAATTGCTCAGGCAATTTGTATTAAAATAAACTTCAGACATGCATTTATAACACTTCATTTTTTAGAAGAGTATGCCCAGTTTTTGGAGGTGCAGTTTGTCCACGTCCAGGGACAGACCAACATTGGTTGGTCTTTCTCAACATCTTGCAGCCGAATATTGCTCTTGTAATTGATGGACAGGCATGAGCGCACATCCTTTCTTTACATACATATGTTAATGGACATGTCTTCAAAAATCGTGAAAACATTTGTCTACAAATTTCAAATCCTGGCATTTCAGAAAGGTGGAAAACTAAAATTTCTATTTTAAACTGGGGAGCATTGAAGTATTAAACTTGCAGAATTTATTTACTGCAGAGTAAACTTTTACATGTGTAAACATCAATGACTTTTTAATTTCATGACCACTTAAAAGTATGGGTAACTCATTTTTTGGCCAGTATTTTTCTATAGCCACCTGAGTTGGACAGCAGTGATTCTGTCCTCTCCCTGCTGGATGCTAGTTAGATGTTGCTTTTGATTTTAGTCATTTACTGTTGGGGAGGCGAGGTATTGATTGGTAAAATTTGCTTTCAAGTCTGTCTTCAGCCAGCTGGTTTCCAAAATTGCAGAACTGTTTTCTGCTATGGCACTGCCATTGTATCACCTTGACAGCTGAATATGGAACTGCATCAGTGATGGAGTTGCAGTCCTACAGTAGAAAACAGGTTAAGAAAGCCAGTAATCCAACAATGAGACTGTCCTAAATGCCAACTAAGGGAGAAGTGATGACAAACTCTAGGTTTAACAAACTCTAATTATGTAATTATTAAAAAAAGTTAATTAAACAGTGAAGTGTACTTTTTGCATTCTCTAAAGCTTTCTTGTTTTCAACTGAAATACATGCAGTGTCATAGGAGACCTTAGTCAAACACTGCAACACATTGACAGATCTAAGAATGAACTTTTGTGGGATTCTAATGAAAGACATAACAGTTCGAGGGGGTAGTTGTGGCTGGACCATAAATATAATGCTGCACATGTTGACAGGCCTGGGTGGCATCAGCAAGAGGAGATACAGTTTGATCTTCCTAGCAGGCATTAAAGTTGTTCCTAATTGGGTCCTAAGATTTTAAAAGTTGTATAATCCATCCATGCTTTGTCAATGTTCTCTATTTTTAGGAGCTGTTTCTGGCGAGCTGGTCCCTCTTTTTCACACACTTCCAATTCACCGTAACTTATCGCCCAGGGAGTAAAAACAGTAAGGCAGATGCTCTTTCCAGGCAGTATGATCTTCTTATCGACAACCATACCCCAGAAAGCATTTTTCCTCCGTCAGTAATCATTGCCCCAATTACCTGGGATATTATGGAGGAGATCCAACGGGAACAGATCCAAGAACCGGCTCCTACCAACTGCCACCCTAACACCCATTACGTTCCACAAAGTCTGCGAACCAGGGTAATTCAGTGGGTCCACACCTCAGTCACCTCTGGCCACCCAGGTATCTCCTGCATGCTACACCTGTTACGCAACTCGTTCTGGTGGCCTTCAATGTCCAAGGACATCACTAACTATGTCAAAGCCTGTCAAGTCTGTGCTCAATCCAAGACCCCCAAGGAATTACCATCCGGACTCCTGCAACCTCTGCCCATCCCACAACGCCCCTGGTCTCACCTCTCAATAGACTTTGTTACAGACTTACCGTTTTCCAATGGTTTCACAGCAATCCTAGTTATCATAGACCGGTCCTCCAAGTCATGCCGGTTGGTCCCCTTGAAAGGACTCCCCACAGCCATGGAAACTGCACAAGCTATGTTCCACCACGTTTTCAGGAATTATGGAATCCCGGAGGATATTGTCAGTGACAGAGGCACCCAGTTCACATCCCAGGTCTGGAGAGCATTCTGCAAACAACTGGATATTAATGTCAGTCTCACATCAGGTTATCATCCACAAGCTAATGGTCAGGTGGAGAGGTTAAATCAAGAACTAGGCAGATACTTACGATCCTATTGCAGCAGAGAACAACATCGATGGTCAGAATTCTTCCCATGGGCAGAGTATGCACAAAACTCATTGACTCATTCATCAACAGGTCTGACCCCTTTCCAGTGCGTCCTTGGATATCAACCCCCTATGTTCCCGTGGTCTGGCGAACCATCATCAGTCCCCGCTGTGGATGACTGGATTCGTCGTTATGAGAGGGTGTGGGACAGTGCTCATGTCCGGCTTCAACGAGCTGTAAGAGTACAGGAACTCCAGGCTAACAAGCAACGTCAGCCACACCCTCCCTACCAACCAGGACAACGGGTCTGGCTCTCTACACGGGACCTGAAGTTGCGGCTACCAAGCAGGAAGCTCAGCCCAAGGTATGTTGGTCCATTCAAAATTCTACGAAGAATAAATGAGGTCACTTACCAATTAGAGCTTCCTGCTAACTACCATATCTCTCCCTCCTTCCATGTGTCGCTGCTTAAACCGGTCCACCCGGATGCTGACCCCAATCTCAAGAGCCACCACTGCCACTGGACATTGATGGAGCACCGGCCTACAAGGTCAAGGAATTACTGGACTCTAGAAGGAGAGGGGGTCAGCTCCAATATTTGGTGGACTAGGAGGGCTATGGACCTGAGGAGAGGTCATGGGTAGCCGCCAGCGACATTCTGGATCCGTCTCTCACGGAGGACTTCCATCGAGCCAGACCCGATCGACCACGACCACGGGGACGTCCGCGCCGAGTGCCAGGAGGCACTCATAGGGAGGGGGATTCTGTAACGCCACGCCAGCAGAGGGAGCTCTCACCTGAGTATTGACTGTTTACCACTCCCTCTGCTTCTACAGTCATTTCCTGTTTGGGACTATTTAACATGAGTCAGCATGTTACTTCACTGCGAAGTATTGCCAGTTTACCTGCCTTACCGAGCATTTTCCTTGTGATTATTCTGACTGCCTGTTTGTTTACGATTCTGCCTTTTTCCTCGTTCACGTCTCTTGGATTGCCCCATTGGATTTACTGCATGATTGGACTGATGTTTGTGTTTGACCTGTTTGTCTGCCTACTCATCTCTGCCTATTGGATTACCCATGTGCATGTTGAAAGATCGGACTGCCATTACGGTACTGACACTTTGCCTGGTTTCACGACTCTGATTGTAAGATCTTCCCTTAATAAACTCCTGCAAATGGATTCTCATACTGCCTCAGCCTCGTCGTTACAGTAATTCATGACCACATCTCTCACTCTGTCTTTTATGTGGTGATTGTTAAATAACTGATTGCGCTATCCAATCTAAATTGTAATGTTGACATGCACTCCCTGTAAATTTGCTTTGAAATTATATGTATTGTGAAAACCACTATACAAATAAATGTGAACTGAATTTAATTTAATTGTTTTCAGACAACTGCAATTATTGCGCTGTTTTATTAGGCACAAGGGGGAGTCAGACCAAAAGACATAGGCTCTAGGTTCCCCTTAGTCAAGATCTTTCTTAAATGCATGTTCGTGTTTATTTTCAGATCGTGCCACCCTTGCTAGATCGTGTAAAAAGATACATATTTTACCTGTAACAATAACAAAAAATAAGTACAATGCCTATCTTTTTTGTTTTGTGTTTTTATTTTTCCCTGTAATTTTATTTTGTTTAGGGAATTTTGTTTAATTTGGCTTCTAAATTCTTACTGAGTCAACAGTTTTTTTCATTTGTGTGTCCTTTAAAGGCCTGCAAGATTGCCATGATGCTGATGGGCCCAGTCAAGGAGGTCAATAAATCCTATAAGTTTGGATTGTTCCTGTTGCCAAGGTTCTGCAGTGTTCACTTCTACAATGTCAGAGAAGTTTGTTTTTTGGATGAGCTAACCTATTCATAGCTACGGGAAACATGTTTTGTTTTTATTTCGTTTCTACAATATTTTCTATACACATATTTTGTGTTTGTTTATTGTACTGTTTTTTTTTCCATGTTTAGATTGCTTCCCAGTTTTGGAAATGTAATCATGCAATGGGTTTTTCATTGGCAATATTAATAAATGCAATTTTTTCAGAAATGTGTTTGGATCATCTGTTGTAACTTAATATTTAGGTAGGCCATTTTTACATTTCTCTTGACTGTATGTTGAAAAATGTTGATGCAGAACTCACTTAGTGTCATTGATATTCTGTCACTGAGTTTCCAAAGTTTTAATGGCACAGCATGCACACACACGCCATACACATACACAGTTACAGTTAATTTGTTTCATTCTTAGTGGACCAGAACTGGTAAACAGGAGTGCATTGTCAAAGTGCCATCGTTCCATGCTGCAGTGGGCCACATGAGGAATGTGGGAAAGAGGTTTTGCATTAAAAAAAAAAAAATCATGTGTGGCCCACATTAGGGTCATGTGTGGTTTATGTGGTTTGTTACATGTGGCATTGCTATGGCTTCTTTGAGACCCAAATGTGGCAAACAGGAGCTGGCCACCCAGTTGCCATCATTCCACATGGTATGTGGGCCAGAGCAAGGTGTTGGATCTGGGCCAGAATTAAAATGAACTGTTGCCCAGATTTGGGCCAGTCTTTATTTGTTTTGTTCTCGGCTGACATGCAGCATTGCTATGACTTCCCTGTGGCCCAGATCTGGTAAACAGGAGCGGGCCGCCCAAGTGCCATCATTCCTGGTGGTATGTGGGCCAGAGCAATGTGGCCCAGATGGGCCAGAATTCAAAATAACTGTGGCCCAGATTTGGGCCAGTCCTACTTTATTTGTTTTGTTCTCGGCTGACATGCGGCATTGCTATGGCTTCCTTGTGGCCCAGATCTGGTAAACAGGAGCGGGCCACCCAAGTGCCATCATTCCACGTGGGATGTGGACCAGAGCAAGGTGTTGGATCTGAGCCAGAATTAAAATAAATGGTTGCCCAGATTTGGGCCAGTCTTACTTTATTTGTTTTGTTCTCGGCTGACATGCAGCATTGCTATGACTTCCCTAAGGCCCAGATCTGGTAAACAGGAGCGGGCCGCCCAAGTGCCATCATTCCTGATGGTATGTGGGCCAGAGCAAGTTACTGGATCTGGGCCAGAATTCAAAATAACTGTGGCCCAGATTTGGGCCAGTCCTACTTTATTTGTTTTGTTCTCGGCTGACATGCGGCATTGCTATGGCTTCCTTGTGGCCCAGATCTGGTAAACAGGAGCGGGCCACCCAAGTGCCATCATTCCACGTGGTATGTGGGCCAGAGCAAGGTGCTGGATCTGGGCCAGAATTAAAACTAACTGTGGCCCAGATGTGGGCCAGTTCTGCTTCATTGGTTTTGTTCATGGCTTACATGCAGCATTGCTATGGCTTCCTTGTGGCCCAGATCTGGTAAACAGGAGCGGGCCACCCAAGTGCCATCATTCCACGTGCTATGTGGGCCAGAGCAAGGTGTTGGATCTGAGCCAGAATTAAAACTAACTGTTGTCCAGATGTGGGCCAGTTCTGCTTCATTGGTTTTGTTCATGGCTTACATGCAGCATTGCTATGGCTTCCTTGTGGCCCAGATCTGGTAAACAGGAGCGGACCGCCCAAGTGCCATCATTCCTACCATATGTGGGCCAAATGAAAGTGTCAAGTGCATGCCAGATCTGGGCCACAGCAATTTTGCTATCTGGGTATGAACTCTATTGTGGCGTCTAAATAAATATATAGGGTTTCCAGAAGGTGAATAACTGTAAAATGTTTATATCTTTCCTGACAAAGTGCTGTTCTTCTATTTAGCTGTGTTAGTGTTTGATTCACAGGACCCCAGAACCGGAAGCTGACTAGTCTCAGCCTCAGACGTCAGCCTCAGTGACCTCACCTCTGATACATACAAAGAAATGTTATCAACAGTGAATCTTTCACAGATATTTTGTTTAAACAGGTATAGTCAATTTAGCAAGGTAAAGAGGTAAATATAAGTCACTGAAAGCAGCAAAGAAAATGAGGTCCAAGAAAAGCAGGAAAAAAAAAACATTTTTTAAAGCATAATATGCATAATCATAAATGCAAGCATTTATAGTGTTGTACAGTAAATAACAGTAATAAATAATTGTATTATACCAGTGGATTTTAAAATATTTTACATCAAGCCTCTCTTATTGTCCACAAAATTATTTGAAGGACCCCTCCAATAACCCAAAATGTTTTAGAGCTTAGCATGACTAGAAAGATGTATACTCATCATAAAATTAATACCAAATCCTAAGCAATATCTTGATTTTTTTTTTTCAATTTTTTTCAATCATTTTAAGTTATCCTGAAGCCTCCTTGAAAGTTTGTTGAGGCACCCTAGTATTGTTATGCCAGGTCAAAAATGAATGTGTAATTGTGTCAAAAATGTCACCAAAAATTAATACAGATACCCACAAAATTCAAGATATTGTTGCAAAAACTTTAATGATATAATTACAAATAAAAAAGCACCATATATTCCATTACAAAAATTAATTATTTTTTTACTAAATCAACTGGATGATCATTATTCTCCTGACATCACTTCATAACATTTTTTTTTTTTTTTTTTTAAGCAGTAAATGTGGATCTTTTAGATGAATTTGAGCAGTGCTGGTCTGGTCTTGGTCTTTACTTGGTCTCACCCTGCCTTGGTCTTGTCTGAGTCTCAACAAACATTGGTCTTGGTCTCCGATTAGGTAGTCTCGACTACAACACTAATTTTTTAACGTTATTTAAATATTTTCTGCTACAAATATACAGTACTAAACATTGTACAATGTCACACATTTTTCTGACAATATATTTGTTAGATTTAAATAAATATTTAGTGTATACATTTCCAATGAACTGTAAATGTTATTAATATTGGCCATACTAAGTAAAAGTATAACATATTTCATAAACCAGCTAAGAACAGACTGTTCATCAGGTTGGTATTTAGGGCCTATTGAGTACTATAACCTTAGGACTATAAAATTATATTTTTAAGGCACCTCTTTTTAAAAACAAATATGTATACTGCAGTCTTGTGCTTCTTAACTTTTTTTATTTAAAAAAAAAATAATAATAATAATTCTGCAATACCATAATACAGCTTGAATGAGTAAATTTTCACACAACATTTAACCTGAAAGGTGTATTCACAGTTGCATATAGCTGAGACATAGAAATTGAACCGTATATAGGAGTTTGGAGAAGTTGAAAACTACCAAGTCACTACATGTATTAGATAGATAACACAGTGATTTTTGATTGTCTATATATATATATAGCACCACTGAACTTAGTACATGAAGGCCCCTGAACCCGTCAAATTGTTAAAAACTGAACAGAATTGGAATAGACCCGAGACTGATAAAATACAGTACAATTACAAAAGCATGCTTCTTTTCATGCATGTCATGCAGTGCAACTTAAAATATATAAAATAAACACTGCCTAGCATTTTAGATAAAAAAGAACTCTTTAAGCGAACTCAATTTTAAAAAAAGAATGTTTTCTTTTTTATTCTATTTCCATTTTTCACATTAACAAAGCTTAAAATTACCTCATTGAATAAATGAGAGTAATGCATCACTCCCAACAGGATCAATCCATTATTGAGATGAAATAAAAATATCCAATAAGGTAAAAAGCACAGATGCACAACATGTGATCCCGTAATGCTGTGTATAGTAACAGAGACTTGTCTCTATTGTAATTTATCATTAATGATGGATAAAAATGATCAGAAATCTTATGACAATCTGCATGCTTTGAAATGATGGGAAATAGACCTCAATCCATATTTCTATCCCTTCTTTTGGTAACATACATAATATAACATGTAAATGTCAGCTGTTAGGTCAACAGGTTGAGAGAGAAGCACGGGCTTCCCATTGTGGTTTTTCTCCCAAAGGTAGGTTTTGCCATTGTCTGTGGCAGGAAAGCTGCAGTGATCCAGGGACACATGAAGCCAAGGGTCTTTGATGACCTTTTCTGATTTCATGTTGACTTGCCACACAACTTTCAACAACACATGACGCATATCATTTTCAAGTGCCACACTCTCCACTTTGCCAAAGAACACTAGAAACACACACATAAAAAGAGATCATTTAGTCTACTTCCAAAAAATGTTTAGCATTTCATGTTTTCTTTTTTCTTTTTTTAAAAACAAAGAAATAAATATTCAAAAACATCACCTGTTTTATTGCACATTTCAGGGATCAGGTCCCTTAGTGGTTTAAGTCTGTATTCTGCACGAAGGCTGTTAGGCTTTGGTGTTGGTTTGAGACGTTCAGCACAGCAGCTCCACAAGGACGTGTTGTAGTAGTAATGCCCACAGCAATGGTGGTTTGGTTTGGTCTCATACATTATGGAATTGGTTGAGGAGGAACAGCAAATTTTTTTATTATTTTGCAGCAATAGGTTTCCACAGCACTCTGCTTTTCCACTTAAATGGGTTAGGTTGTAGAGATGACCTGAGCAGCATTTCAAGAACTGGTTGTGGTGGTCATAGACTTCTGAACCACAGCAGAAATGGCCATTCATCTTGTTGTGGCTAAACAGAACAAACAACAACAACAAAAAAAAACATTGAAAGAAAAGTTATTCAAGTGTTTTTAAAATTATTGAGGGTTTATTGGGTGGCCTGGATGACTGAGAGACTGTTCTAGAGCTGTGCTATATGAATATGTTTTCTTTGAGAAATGTAGTGGCAGTAAATACATTCTTATGCTGTCTCTGCATGTATCAGTTAGACTTGAATATCCAGTTTCAGACAAAGCCTCGTTTGTCAAGACAGCGTTGGCAGAATTAAATCAGGTTACAGGCCAAACAATAATGTAAAATTTTTTAATGGTTTTGCGGATTATCAGAGATTCACAAAAGTACTGCTATTTGTTTCCTGACCTGAAACCTATTTGAGCAGGAACATGCAGAGAAAGTCACTATAAAAAGTTATTCCCACAAAAAATTATCCATACTTGTGAGAAATATGTTATTCTACATAAGGCAGATCGCCCCTGTTTGGTGGATGTGTTTTTACAAGTAGTTTGAACTGAAATGTGTGTTGGCAGTGTGTGTACACAACCACCCTATAATGATAAAAATCCACCCAGTGTTTTTTTTTTAATCTACTGAAATCATTACCCCTTTTGAAATCAAGCCGTTCACACAGACCAAGGCCGCTCCCAACATTGTTGATTGACAGTAGCATTTCACCACAGACTGGATTGGTGTCTAACCTTAGATCTGCCCTGAGTAAGCTGTCTTTAGTCCACCATTGTTTCGACGCCAGAGCAGATGTGGACAAGAATGTCTCCTAAGCAATTGAGGTGTTTTGTTGTTCGATGTAATAATGAACATAGCAGTCGTCATTTACTCCTGAAATCTGAGCCGCTGAAGATGCAGTGGATTATGTTTTTTTTTTAAGAGAATGCACCCCCGATCTACCTAAATGCATTTATGTTTGCGCAAATCATTCGTGATCCAGCCTCACCTACAGAAGAAGTGAGTATAAGGTTTTTTAATGAATCTTTGCAAATCGCCTTTCCTAATAACGTGTTAATAAGCAAATTTCATAATGAATGCGACTAAAGTTTACCGTCTCTCAGAGAGCGGCTCAGAAGAGAGGGGCGGGGTGAGCAGAGCTCACTTGCATTTAAAGCAGCATGCAAGAAAACAGCATGCTCTGAAAAAAGCTGTTAGGTAAAAGCTGACATGAAAAAAATGCTCTAGCTTTACAACAACAAAGAAAAATCAAAACCAAAGTATGTTATAGACTAGTGTTTGGGTCGTGAGAGTGTTCTGAGTGGGTCGCGGAGTGTACGGCCAAACAAATGACATCAACAACAAAAAATGTAATTCTAAATGTTTTTCTGATACGAGACTTTTATTTTAAAAGACATGCATGAAGCTGTTGACACTTCTGTATTCTATTATTATTTTCGTAACTTGTTATTAAATAAAAACAGCTTTCACCTCAGAAAAGCAAACTATCCTGTCCTGTCAGATGTTATACTGTGTTCGTAGCGCGCACTCTTCTATATCACGTGCGAACGTGGCGCCTTGCTGTAAATCACTTCACTAAAGTGCAGAAACTACGAGCATACAACGTGTGAAATAAAAGTACAGTACTGATAAATCTCATAACTGGTACTGCGTGTGTTAGCTGGGAAGGATTTGCATGAAGGTATGATATTCATTCTATTCAGTAGCAGTTTCCACATTTCATTAACAGTTCATGTTAGTATTGTATATTCACCATAGTAACTGTTCTTTCCATAACCCCAAAATACCATTTTATTTTCACTTTGTCTCATTTTGTATATGTTTGAATGACGGTGGTGGCTCATACCAACTTAACTTTATTAACAAAAACTAGTTGGGACTGCTAATAGCCTTACCTTATAGGTTGTTTATTCAGTATTAGTCATATTCTTAACAGTCTTGACTTAATTTTTATGAAATAAATTTGCTTTGTTTTTGTTTTTCAAAAGATACACACATTTAGTCATTAAGCAGACGCATTTATCCAAAGCGACTTACAAATGACGACAATATATAGGCCTACATAATTGTGGGTCGCGGTTTGATGACCATGGGAAAACGTGGGTTCCAAGTTGACTTTTCATTAAGACCCTAAAAAATCATATCAACTTGTGGAAAATGGGCATCCAATGACCCCTTTAAGATCAAGGGTCAAGGTTTGGATGATTGCAAAATGAATCAAAATATAATAAAATTATTTAAAACATGAGCAAAAAAGTACTAAGTGCACTTTTAAATCTTTGTAATCTGTGGGCCTACCTGTGACCATTACAGCAAATATGCGTGCGAGGATTGAAGGTTTGTCCTCCACAGCAGTGCTCTCCAAGACGAGGACGGGTCGACATTTGGCAAGTAGTGTTTGCTGGAGTATATATAACACCTCCAACACACTCGGACTGCTCAGGCACATTGAGATGAAGGATTCCATTACAGCACAGCACATTGTCATCTGACAGAGTGTAAGCATCTCCGCCACAGCACTGAAGGACACAGGTATACATAGTACTGTACAATAATGTATGTATAATGTATGTATGAGTATTTGAAAACAGTATACTCTCATTTCTCCAAATACTTAAAGGGGTGGTTGACTGTTTTTTACTAGGCTTGATTGTATTTATGGGGTGCAGTCTAACATGTGTTAAGGCTTTGTTTTTTAAAAAACACATTATTTTTTCACATAATTTACCTTTATTCTACACCTCTCTGTCCCTTCTCCTATAAACAAACTAATGATTTCCTGGTTTTATGAAGCCCCTCCCTCAGAAATACGCAATGGGCTCAGATTGGTTAGCTGGCCCAGTGTGTTGTGATTCGCTAAACTGCTTAGTTTGTGTTGCTTATAAAATATTGCTTATAAATTTGAGCCCGATAGAATATAGACCGCAACAATATTAGTGAAGAGGATTGTGTAGAACCTGTGCTACTGCTTTTAGCTTCTAATATATGGTTTTATCCTGATTAAAGTTGAAAAAAAGGAAGAATACATGACTGCGTTGTAGCATTTTTGTAAAGTAATTGTATATTTTTTAACAGAAAGTGTTTGCCAGCAAGTATTGCTCCCTACCATTGCAACCGCGTGCGCGTACATGTTTAATGCTTCTCGTAGCTATATGAAAAATATCTGTCTGTCTATACACATAAAGTGTATAACTGGAACACAGTTCTTTGAAGGAGCTGATGAGCTAATGATCTGAATGAGAGAGAGAGAGAGAGAGAGAGAGAGAGAGAGAGAGAGAGAGAGATGCAGAGCAGGGGGACGCGAGAAACAGGATTAAGCACCGATGCTTTAGAACATTGATTTTGAAACTTGTGAATCCATTACAATCGTTAGAAGACAGAATCGCGATTCATATATGAATAGATTTTTTTAAGAGCACCCCTAGTTTAGATTGCATGGCAACAACTCTTCCTCTTCTCTAAAGCAGCACATGGCCTCACCCACTTTGTTGCATGTTCCCAGGGGTGGGGTTTTTGTAAATTTCTGGGTTGGTGACATCACAAACCCTGGAAGTAGCTTGTTGGAGTCCCTACGAGACGTTTTTGTAGGCATTAAACTGACATAATTTTAAAAGACAATATCTCCGCTTGCATTAAACTTTCAGCGTCGTAACTTTGCAGATATTGTTTATGCTCAAACAGCAACATTACACAATCAACCACCACTTTAACAAGCACATTTTACTGAAAATAATAGTGTTCAGAGAAATATCCAATACCTTAGTAAGTGCTGATGCCTTATACAGATTCCCTGAGCAACACATTTGTTTATGGGGATTGTAGGTTTCTGATCCACAAATCAAGTCTAGAGGAGAATGAGTAAGAGTGTGAGATTTTTACTACAATAACCATAAAATGACCATAATTTCCAATGAAGACATGAATTATTTATGATGGACACCTGAAAAAATGTTAAGTTAGGCATGAACTAAAGAGACTATCAAAGAATATCTAGGGACTAACTAGATGACTGTTCAATCAAAAGACAGATATGTACAAACTTTAGTATACAATGAGGATGGCAAATGCTTTACCTGATAATATGGGCAGAGGGCTTGAGATTTCCAGTCACACATAGAACCAAACAAACAAAATCACACACAAAATTATATTAGTAGTGTATAATAGACCTTCATTGTAAGAATATACAGTATATATACTATATATAGCTGCTCTTCATGCTGCTGACCCTACACACAGGTGAGCAGGCTGGACAAACCACTTGTAGAAAAACACACTCTTTCCTCTCTATATGCACCAGACACTTTCTTATAAACACTCCATGTTTTAAGGAAAACATTGTGCAATTTTGAGTGTGAAACACACAGGTGAGTGAGCTGGCCAAACCACCTGTAGAAACACACCCTTTCCTCTCTATATGCACCAGACACTTTCTTATAAACACTCCATGTTTTAAGGAAAACATTGTGCAATTCTGAGTGTGATACACACAGGTGAGTGGGCTGGACAAACCACCTGTAGAAACACACTCTTTCCTCTCTATATGCACCAGACACTTTCTTATAAACACTCCATGTTACAAGGACTTAATAAGATAACACAAATGTTTACTTGTGAATGCACCTCAAATCATATTGCACTACTTGCTTCTTAACCTTAAATACCTCTTTTGCACGATAAAATGTACAGTTATTATGTAAAGTACTTGTATAGTCTGTCTTAGGTTATGCGTATGTATAGTAAACTATTTAAAGTATATGTATAGTTAGATTACCATTTCAGAAAGTTAGCTATGAAGGTCTAAAAATTGTTTTTACGTCTAGTGTTGTATGTTTATATTTATGTTTATTTATGTAGCACCGTGGTCCTGCGAGACACAACATTTCATTCCACTCTATGTCCACACATATAGAGGAATGACAATAAAGCTTGACTTGACTTGATCAGTAGTACTGGTATCAGTGATACTTGCCTTCAGTCATAAAAAAAGATTCCATTATACAAATATTAAAAATATACTGTTTTTATGTTGTTTCTACATTAATTTGAAGATTGAATGTGAAGTAATTGCAATGTAAAAAATTAATATTAGGTAGGATTAATCCTGATTAAATTCAGAAAAAATGTGGGACTAAATATATATACGCGATTGTGCCCTTGTAAGGTCGCTTGTCCACTGCCCCTCTGGAGGTCTGTGCAATGATGCCACTGTATATAACGTATATACTGTATATAATTATGTTGTCTCTGGGAAGTATTTTTGTCTGTCTGTGTGACTCACCGAGTTGGAGGAGAGCCTGGCTGGTGTTCTGTTTTTTTATCATGATCTGTGGAATAAGATTCAGATTATGATCTACTAGAAGAAATGGTAGATGTATTACTTAAACTAAAAACATTAAAGTTTACAGTACATGATGTCTTTGCTCCACTGTTTATCACTGTTTCACCATATTTCTTTAATTATTTATATAATAATCACTGTAAGTGCTGTATACACACACACACACACACACCTTTTGCTTTTAGACAGCAAGTTTCATTTTTATGCTTTACTACTGGTGTAGGGTTACTACAGCAGCAGTGGATTGTCTCGTCATATGTTTTCTCGCCACAACAAGAATGATTTTCCTTCCATTGAAATATGTTGTTTTTACCACAACACACATGAGTCGTTGTCAAGTACATGTCTGTAAATGAGTGTAAGAGAAAACTCATTATAAAACGTCAACCTTGAGCTAACTGTCTGAAGATCAACCAATCTCATCAAAATTTCTTAAGCATGCAAAAATGTGTCAAATCTGAAAAATGTCATCAAGGTGTATAAAGTGGATCGGCTACCTTTGCCACAGCATTTCGCGTAAGTGCTGCTTCGAGTCAGAATACTGCCATTACAGCAAATCTCATTAAGTGGATTGTAAGCTACAGAACCACAGCAGTCAGCCACCAGCTGGCTTAATCCCAGAGTTATATTACCTGCAACATATTAATATACAATCTAAAACAGTGTTCAGAGTTTGTATATGTCATAAACTCATTATGAATTACATCCTTTACTCTCAGCAACCACAAAGTGACAGCTGCTGGAGTCTCTCCTACCATTACAGCAGGAACTTCCTGAGACCTTGTAAGACACATTTCCACACCAGTGCAGATGATGGCTGCCTTCCATCTGTCCATTGAAACCTGCGTTGCTGCTGACATAAACAATACATATCACTCCTATTTTACACTTACCAACACATTCTGTTAATTTACATTTAAGTAATCTATGAAAAAACATATGTAATAATGAATGAAAAAAATATCTTATGCAACTGTGTTTAGAGGCTCAGAGTTAAGGCTCTGTGTAAGGTCACTCACTGGCTCTCTCTGGCACGATGGACACTTTCTGAGGAACAAAGAGATTATGAAAATTGAGTGGTAGTGGTTCTAAAAGTGATAACTAGTCTCCTGTGGGTAAGACGACTCTAAATGCTATAAAGATTAAAGTCAACATGAGCCCTCCACTTTGATATCTGGCTCCATTCTGGTATGTAACACCCACTTTTCACAATATCTGACAAAAACATAAAGTTCTTCATTTGAAGCACAATTCTACAAGAAAGGTAACTTACTGAAAAAGTGTTGGTGCTTAAAGTGCTTCACTGAGCTGAAATTTAAACTTAAAACATCTCAAGATAAATGAAATAAAAAGAAAATCTAAATTAAGTGTTTTAAGGGCTTCAAACTGAACATCTCATGGCTCAATGTCTTATGGACTATCCTCCATTGCAGTCACATGCCTCTCGGATGGCCAACTCCTGTAGTTTTTGCCTTCTTGATCTTTGGCCTTGGCTAAACCAGCTGGCCACACTCTCTCTCAAAAATATTCCAGACTTGGCACCTCTACACTAATTCTTATCAGATCTTTCACTGTGTCTGAATGAAGGGATGCTCTAGTGTCTGATATGAACAGCTAAACAGCTTATACTACTGTTTCAGCTATTAAAATAGTTCAGTTTTGTATGTAATAGCAAAGTGATTATATTTCATTTTTGTTTTTATATTAAGTTAATTTAGAAAAACGTTTGGTGCAATTTTTGTTTTTTAAATATAAGTTCAAGCATATAACAATGTTTAAACGTTGGACCCAGCTTAATGTGCGCTATATCCAATAGTTTGTGCGGAGACGCTTCAGGACATGGAGATGTCAGCATGATCACTTGCATTTTTTTCAGTTGATACGCCATCATTTTTGCACACAAAGGTAAGAGTAATACATCATTCGTAACTGCAAAGGGTCTTTTATTTGTGTGCACTCAAAAAAAAGTTGTGCTTTTATAAAATAAAGAAAACAAACACGATGCGCTTTCTGCGTCTCGTCTTTAACAGGAGTACAAAAATGAACCGAAACTCAGTGAACACATACCTCACAGACACAATAAATATTTCTATAGAAAGCTTTAAATGATTACTTCATGAAAGAAAACAAATTGAAAACAAAAACTCTTTCATTATAATCTGTAAAGATGCACTTCTCTCTAAAGGCGCGTCTGAGGAGATGGCGAGTCAGGATCAGCAACGTAATCCTTGCGACACAGATTCAGAAAACACTAGTTTAAATAATTCAAGTATCTCCTTACTATTTCCCCCTGTCACATTTATTATAATTACTTTTGCTGGTGCTTTGTGGCAAACTTGAGCCTATTGCGTGTATTTGAACGCAGAACTGTTCAGCTGCGCTGCTGCTGCGGGACACTAAACACCATCCAGCCGCTCTTGACAGTCGTGGTAGCATGGTCTTGTGTTGTTTCCACCAGCCCGGCAATTTTCTTTTTCATCACTAATTGATGGATGTCTAAAATATAAAAGTAAGGAGAAGTCTAAAACAGGCGGGAGGCCCGGGCCGCGTCTGAACTATGTCGTGAAAATTATCCCGAAGCTCGGCTCTAAGGGTGTAAATAACTCGGGGTCCGTCGGGCTCAGGCTGAAATGCAGGGCTCTAGTGTCTGTTGTTGAACCACAGGGAGACGTTCCTTGAACGGCTGGTAGCACTGGTAATTGGTAGCACTCTAGAGCCCTGTTATATTGTCACATATTTTTTATAATCCTATACTGCCCAAAATGCCTGGGATTTTCCCAAAATAACCACTATATGAAGTCAAGATATATTTTTGTTGTTGATATGGACTAAGTTGATGAGAATGATGTAGTAATGTTCACTGTGAAGCACAGTTATATATGACATGAGAATAAGGCCTTTAGTTAGGAAGAACATTTTAAGGAAAATATAATTATATTTTCATAATGATTTTTTTCTTCTCAAACCTTGTCTGTGGTGTAAAAAACAACAACAACAAAAAACACCCCTGGCCAAATGCCCCCAGAGGGCATCACTTCCCACTTTGATAATTACTGTAGTTACCATGTTCTGAACATCACATCCTTTCTTTTTCCCCCAGATGTAATCTATCTAGGAGGTGGTTGAATAAAAATATTTAGACTTTATATCTAAAAATTACCCCAACTTATCACCAGCAAGCTTGTTAGTTAGACAGTTAGCATAAGCTAACAGTATTTAAAAGGTTCATTGAAAAGAATCAGTTCGTTCTTGAATCAGACACCGCTTCTGCGTGTCGGAGCACGTGATATAGCCTATTATAAGGAGTAACGATATGTTTTATGAAATGTAGTGAAGTAAACAGTACGATCTTATGTAAAGTAAAGCTACTCTGTTACTGACCACCACTGCTGATGCTATTACACTCTTTATGTTTCTGAAATAAAAAGCATCGTCCACTAACGTACCACTAACATCGTCCACTATATTAAACACCAGGGGCGGTTCTAGGGTGAGTGGAGATCCGGGGCTTAGCCCAGAAAAATCCATGTATGTGACTTTTTATTTTAATAAATCAGAAAGATTTACCTTGTTTAAAATATACAAAAACAAATTTAAAACATTTTATTTAAAGTTTATCCCTTGTATCCTGACACATATGCTGATGTTGTGTCTCTATCTCGCTTTTTTTTTGTCTCTGTCTCTCAGTTTTCTTTTCTTTTCCAATCAAGCCTGACTGGCTACACTCGTCCTGGTAGAACAGGGATAAGAAGCAAACATTAAGCAGTGCACTGACATACTCTTACTCTACAAAGATATACCGGTCAAAGGACTTTATCTCTGTGTTTATGCATTACAGTAAACAGATTCAAGTTATTCAGTCTGGCAGATAAACCTCACCCTCTACTGAAGTCTGTGCATCATTCATATCTTCCATGTGTTTATCAGCTGTTTTGTAGCTCTTCCAGCATGTCATGGAAGCCTTATGAAGGCTACTTTGTTCATGCTCTATGAATGATTCTAAAGCTCTTTTCCAGTTGGAGAAACTTGCACTTGTTAATGTGTCTTTGCTGTTTCGGATATGATGCTTGCCAAAGAGACGACAAGAAAAGCAGAATGCAGAATTTCTGGATACGGAATACTCAAGCCACTGAAATGCATCTTGGAATACAAAAAATATGAAATTATGAAAAAAATTTGAATGGTACTTTGCCACTAGGTGGCGGTAAGCCACTGCCTTAATGAGTGAGTCGGTCAGTCATTTAATCGATGGATTCGTTCGAAACAGATGATTCATTCAGAAAAAAGTAAGCAACTGTTTTTATGAATGGGTCAGTGAATCATTTATTCAAGCAAATTTATTCAGTAAACACCGCTGTGTGTTGCTGCAGAGCACAACAACATGCTTTGTTTGGAACCATTTCCTTTGCGAAATATGTCTTTTTTATTATCTTGTTTATTGAATTGTTGCCCTGACACGACCGTGCTAAACAAACATTATAACCGCTCTGTGTGTGTGTGTCCTAAAGACTGTGCTGCGCAACCGTTAAGTGTTAGATGTTCAAAATGTAACGTTAAATCAGACACAATTTAAAACCGAAAAAGAAATATAATACTATGATTAAAAGTTACAGATACCTGAAGCTGTTGTTTCTTGGCGTTCAAGTGTTGGCTATTCTTATGAAGAATTTTCAAATATCCATTTTAATTTTCAAATAAATTGATCTAGTAAAATACTACACGCCAACAAACCGCCTGGCTCCAAAAGATCTCATATCATTGGCTGGATCGTACAGACGCTCATCGATGGTTGGCCAGTTTACATGTCAGTCAGAAGCACTAGACTCAGTGGGCGGTTTTTGTCGGGTGTGAATGACAACGCGTAAATTGACAGACACTGTAGACGTGAGAGTCGAGAGATATTTATTTATTTATTTAATTAAATTCTAATATAAATGACTTTATTGGGCATGAAAACTCATTGATGCATGGTGGTAATAAAAACATTCGGGGCTTTACTGAAAACATACTGATAGTACTTGATTTCAAATACAAAAAAACTATACACAAAAAAACCACTATCATCGTCCACTATCCCTGCAAAAATTGCCAAAGCACGAAAAAAGACCTCGCCACACGTCATGAATCCAATTCCACTCACGTTTCTCCTCTTTTGTAGTTTTTATTGGGGTTAAGGCAGTTTTGTTATTAAACTTTTCTGCACTGCATTTGTTAGAAATAAAAGCAATATGCAGTCCTCCAATGGGCCCTATTTAGCCTAACTCATAGACTCTGCTCAGCATCACATTCAACAAAACAGAAAAAAAAAAATAAAATAAAACAAAAAAAATAACATAAAAAAAAAAAACACAAACCAAAATGGAACCCATAAACTACCACCAAACGACCACTGCAAATCTACTTGTTCTTCTTGTCAGAAGTAGCGCATTAGCCTACACGAAAGAGAAGGTTTCAGTTTACTGTCGGGGATTCGTCTGTCGTCGTTCCGCGCCGCTTCCACGCTATCAATGATACTGTCGCGTCGCTCACGCCCGGTGTAGACACAATGTAACATAAAGAAGCATACAGTTTTTTTTCTTCATCGGCGCGCGACATACTGGTGCGTAATAGTATTAATGCGTAGCATGTAATAGCAACTCTCTAAATCCCAAATTAAGACGAATCAAACGGTACACTACCACGGTCATCAAAATACTGTCCCTCGCCGTCCAGTCAAAGTGGTATCCAATTTGGGTGGGTGTGTAAAAGTTCTGTGCTCTTTTAGTTCCTTGTTCAGTGCCTTTCTGTAATTGTTTAAGTTTCAGATAACGCAACACTTTTTAACTGTTTGGGCTACTCTGAGCGCGCTCCATCTGCAGCTACGTCTTCCGTCTCACTAACTGATACTGTTATACAGCGTTCATGGCTCAAGAGCAAGCTCGGTCTCCGCCTCCAAAGGAAAAAAAATAGATAAAATAAATAATAAATCAAAATAAAATAAAATATTAAAACCGCGCGCATAAACAGAGTTTGTTTGTCTACTCTTTTGTACCTCTACAACAATTAGTTAATAACAATTTTGGAAAAATATTTTGAAAAGTTGAATAACACCACTGATATCTATTAGACTAATTAATATTTTTGTTTCAATGGCCACTCTTTTAAATGACAATAGTAGCTGACACTAAATAAAACTAGTAAAGGTAAATGTATATAAAAGTATAATAAAAGTATAATTTTTGTGTTTCCTTACCCTTTGCAGAGGATGTTGCAACACTGCACAAGACTGTAACTACATCTGCAATAAAAAATACAATATAAGTTCTAAAATATAACTTACAAAATAAATACATAAATCTACAACAGAGGTAACCCAAAACTTTAAAAATGTGCTGTCATACATGCAACTGATGTGTAGATCTCCATTGTGTATCCTTGTCCAGTAAAGCTTGAATATCCCAAGGAAGAGAATTTATTCACCCCAAAATAAACTTTTGCTCCACCCCTCAGGCTGCATCATAGTAAGTAAGGAAGGACCACATATTGTGATGCCCAAAATCACATAAAGGAAGTAACAAGTATGGACATGATAACAGAATTCATATTTTCCTAGCTGATGTTTTGCTATACCAGCATCATTGCATGGGTTATTAATGAATTGCACAGTCACTGAGATCCATATCATCACACATTGTAATGATCTGTGGAATGTTTTTACTGTTATACTGTAAGTTTTTTGCTGGTATGCAGCCAAGCACTCCAACATGCACACCAAATATGCATGACTAATATATTGTAACACTTATAGTCATAATAAATATTAGTGATGAAATAAATATCAAGGTAATGATAATAATACCATGATAACTATATTTCAACACAACTGAGTGTTTGCATATCATGAACAGAGCTCTGGTCTGTGGTCTCTCCTCCTTTATTGGCAAGTTAAAAAAAAAAAAAAAAAAAAAAAAAACTTTACATTGCCAAACCATTGACATGGCTCTGATCCAATGGTGTTGAGCATTGTCATGATCAGGGCTGTCGCAATGGGGGTGCGATACCCTGTGCGAAGTTGACAGGTCCCACTGAGCAAAAGTACGTCCAATCGACGTCTTTTCAACGTCTTTGTCGGACGTTGAAATGACGTCCCCTGAAGCGCCAGAATGAAAGTTTTTAAGACCTATCTTATCAAGAATTTATGGTGTAGTATATGGGGAAGGTTTTCGCTGTTATATTAGAATTTTCCCCTAGGTGGCAATAGCAGTGCAGTAGTTAAAACGGGATGTGTAGAGCTAGCTGAAGAAGAATCTGCCAGCCTTTTATGCTCTGTGTTTGATCATGCCAGCATGAAGTAAAGCTTTTTGGCTAAGCGCTACCTCGCTGTCCGTCTTCCTTATATGAGTACACAGGATACTACATTTGGCGACGAGGATGGGATGTGGGTGAGCTCAGAAGAGAAAGAGCAATAGGAAGTTGGAGAGTGCAAGTACGCTGGAACTAGGCGGATGTCGGATGACGAGGAAGCTAACGTTAATCAAGACGTCAAGATGGCTATGGCAATGGTAGGAACACTTACTGCTTTTGACAGTCAGACCCAAACATGGGAGGAATATGTCGAAGTGTTGGGACATTTTTTCGTTGCCAATGGGATCGGGGATGAAGAAAAAAAGAGGGCAATATTGTTAAGTTCTGTGGGTAGTCGGACATACAGTTTAATGAGGAACTTATTGAGCCCGAACAAGCCTGGGGAAAAGTCATATGAGGATTTGACTGATCTGCTGCAGTTACATTATAACCCGAAGCCCAGTGAAATAGTCCAAAGATTTAAGTTTAATTCCAGGACTAGAGCAGCGAATGAAACGGTGACAGAGTATGTGGCAGTGCTACGAGAGCTCGCTCAACATTGCAACTACGGCGATAAATTGAAGGAGATGCTACGTGACAGGATCGTGTGTGGCATAGCGGATGATCGCATGCAGAGGAGATTGTTGGCGGAGTCTGAGCTCACATTTGAAAAAGCTTTGAAAGTGGCGTTGGCCATGGAGACAGCAAGTAGGGATGTGCGTGATTTGCAACTGAAAACATTGGAGGGCACCGTGAGCACAACTGCATCACAAATGTCAGTGCATAATGTGGAGTTAAACCAGAGAGGGCCAGGGAAGGTAACCCCGTTGACCTGTTACAGGTGTGGGGGTGGACATTTGGCAAGAGACTGTCGTTTTATTAATGAAAAGTGCCATGCTTGTGGGAAAAGGGGACATTTGAAGAGAGTGTGCAAGTCCTCGCCTTTTGCAGACCAGAGTGTTAAGGGGGAGGAAAAAACAAGCAGTCTGTAGGAAATTTCAGAAATGATAAAAAGCAATGGGCACATCATATAAGGGAATTTCCAGAGAATGTCACTAGTGATGAAGATGTATTTACGATGTATAATCTAACAGAGCCAAAGTTAACGAAAGTAGACCCCATTACTGCAGAGCTTAACATAAATAAGAACATTGTGGAATTTGAAGTGGATACTGGTTGTAGTGTGACGATTTTGTCAAAGGCTGAGTATGCCAAGTTATGGACTGCAGGGGGTGCACGAGAATTGCAGGACTGCTCAATGACTTTGAAAACCTACACGGGCGAAAAAGTACCAACACTAGGAGCAGCAGAGGTTATCGTAAAGTACAAAGGCCAAGTTAAACAGCTACCAGTAGTGGTTGTAGCAGGGTCAGGACCAAATCTGTTAGGCCGGGCCTGGATAAAGGAGCTGGGAATGAACTGTGTTCATATCAATAAGATGGAGCAGCCAGAATTGACATTGCAGGATGTGCTAAGGCAGCATGAAGAGGTTTTCAAGGAGGAACTAGGTACCTGGAGAGGCCCACCAGCGAAAATTTATGTTAAAGAAGGCGTGACTCCTAAGTTTTATAAACCCAGGCCTGTGCCCTATGCGATGAGGAAGAAGGTGGAAATGGAGTTAGAGAGACTCATGAACCAGGGAATTATTGAGCCCGTGAAATTCTCAGAGTGGGCAGCCCCGATTGTGCCGGTGTTAAAAGCTGATAATTCTGTGCGCATTTGTGGAGACTACAAACTCACTGTAAACCAGGTATCGAAGCTCGAGCAGTATCCAATACCGAGATTGGAGGACTTGTTTGAGAAGATGTCAAGCGGTGAAAAGTTCAGTAAGCTGGACCTGAGCCATGCGTATCAGCAAGTATTACTGGATGAGACATCCAAGCCATATGTCACCATTAATACACACCAGGGTTTGTTCCAAGTGAATCGGTTGCCCTTTGGGGTTTCCTCCAGTCCAGCCATATTCCAACGATTGATGGAGAGTCTGGTGGGCGGCATCCCGAACGTGGCTGTCTATTTGGACGACATTTTGCTGACAGGCCAGAGTGACCAAGGTCACCTTACAACACTGAATCAGGTATTAACGCGGCTGCAGGAAGCTGGTCTTCGCCTAAAGCGTAAAAAAATGTGTGTTCCTGGAGCAGGAAGCAGAGTTCCTGGGTTATAAAGTGGATGCTTCTGGACTTCATCCTTTGCCACATAAGGTCCGGGCTATACAAGAAGCACCAGCACCGACCAATGTCACAGAACTGAGAGCGTACCTGGGTCTGCTGAACTATTACAACAGGTTCCTGCCACACCTGTCAACTTTGTTGGCACCTTTACATGAACTGTTAAGGAAGGGAACCACTTGGAAATGGGAGGCAGAGCAAGAGAATGCTTTTGAGGAGTCTAAGCGACTTATGCAGTCATCGGATGTGTTAGTGCATTATGACAGTCAAAAAGATCTGATCCTGTCCTGCGATGCTTCTCCTTATGGAGTGGGCGTGGTGTTGTCGCATCGCATGCCCAATGGCCAGGAGAGACCGATCAGTTTTATGTCGAGGACACTAACGCCAGCTGAAGCGAATTACTCCCAACTGGACAAAGAAGGTCTGGCGGTGATATTTGGCATTCAGCGGTTTCATAAATATTTATATGGACGAAGGTTTGTCATTTGCACTGATCATAAACCATTACTGTCTCTCTTCAATGAGATGAAGGCTGTGCCTCAAATGGCTTCCCCTCGTATACAGAGGTGGGCAGTAACCTTGAGAGCGTATGAGTATGAGATGGTTTACAAGCCGGGGAAACATCATAGCAATGCTGATGCGTTGAGTCGACTCCCTCTTCCTCAACAGGCTGTCAAGAGAGGACAGGAGGAACGAGTGCTGATGATGGAGAATGTGACCCTCGTCTCGGCAGCTGCAATGAGTAGATGGACCGGCCGAGATCCTGTGTTGTCCAGAGTGGCGCAGCTTGTCCAACATGGTTGGCCGCCTCAAGACTGGGACACAGCTTTTCAACCATATGCTGTTAGGAAAACAGAGCTGAGTGTGCAGGATGGGTGTGTACTGTGGGGTTCACGCATAGTGGTGCCGCCACCAGGCCGGGATGCCTTGATACAGCAACTCCATCACGGTCACATCGGCATCACTAGAATGAAGGCATTAGCGCGAAGCTATTTCTGGTGGCCCAAGTTAGATGCCGACATCGAAGCTGTAGTTAAAAGATGTGTTGTATGCCAAGAACACCGTAATTCACCAGCTCCAGCACCACTTCATCCTTGGGAGTGGCCGAGCAAACCATGGCAAAGGTTACACATTGATTATGCGGGACCATTCATGGGACACCTGTTTTTGATCCTAATGGACGCTCATTCCAAATGGATGGATGTTTATCCTGTAACAACCTCAACTTCAGCCATTACGATTGAGTGTCTCCGGAAGAGTTTTAGCAATCAAGGAATTCCAGAAACAATTGTGTCCGATAACGGGTCATGTTTTGTGAGTGCCGAATTCAGAGAGTTTATGCAGAAAAATGGAATTGAACACATTACTTCTGCTCCTTATCATGCTTCCTCCAATGGTTGTGCTGAGCGCGCAGTCCAGACATTTAAGTCAATGATGAAGAAGGCGGGTGCCGGAAGCCTGATCACTAAAGTGTCAAGAGTGCTGTTTAGTTACCGCATTACACCACAGTCCACTACTGGGCTGTCGCCTGCTGAAATGTTACAAGGCAGGAAGTTGAGATCGACCTTAGACCTAATTCATCCGGACCGCAGAAGGAAGGTGGAACGGAAGCAGTGCATTCAAAAGAAACAGCATGACAAGCAAGGTTTAGGGAGGAGTTTCCAGGAGGGAGACGCCGTGATCACGAAGAATTTTAGTCATGGACCTAAGTGGATTCCTGGGTTCATTGCCAAGATCACAGGTCCTGTCTCCTACAAGGTCATGCTAGGAGACGGTAACATTGTACGCAGGCACGTTGACCAGATATTGGCAAGTTCGGAAGACAAGGATTTGGCAGAACCAGAGATTATGGAACCTATGGAACTAGGGAACCAGCCGTTGTCTGAATCGGCAGCTGCAGCTTTTGCAGCACCAGAGAGTTCCATTCTGGAGGAAAGCTGTTTGGTTCCAGAAGCAGACACTGAGGGTGTGGCAAGGCCTGTTTTAGAACAGGCCAAAACATCAGGGCTGGATATTCAAACTCCAGGTACTCCAATGCAGTCACAATCCTCGACTGCCGTGGTACGAAGGTCGTCGAGACCTGTATCCAAGCCTCGTTATTTAAAGGACTATGAGTGTTAAAAAAAAAAAAAAAAAAAAAAAAAAAGTTTTTTTCAAGAAGTGTACTGTATGTTGTAAAAGCTTAAGGGGGGGAGAATGTAGTATATGGGGAAGGATTTCGCTGTTATATTAGAATTTTCCCCTAGGTGGCAATAGCAGTGCAGTAGTTAAAACGGGATGTGTAGAGCTAGCTGAAGAAGAATCTGCCAGCCTGTTATGCTCTGTGTTTGATCATGCCAGCATGAAGTAAAGCTTTTTGGCTAAGCGCTACCTCGCTGTCCGTCTTCCTTATATGAGTACACAGGATACTACATTTGGACGTCTTTGTCGGACGTTGAAATGACGTCCCCTGAAGCGCCAGAATTAAAGTTTTTATGACGTCTTTTTTCGACGTCTTTTGGACGTCCAATATCGACATCTACAGGACGTCTCTAGAAGGTTAAAATTGACTTCAGATGTGGTCATTTCTGGACGTATTTTCAACGTCTTATAAAGTCTCATTTAGGCGTCATTTATACTGTTTCTGAACAAAATAAACACTCTTAGGCTGCATTCAATTAAATATCATGTTTATTTCAATGCAATTTCTTTTTGTACTTGTAAATAAACTTAAAGAAACAGTGTGTTCACACAAAAACCATGAAATAAAAGAAATGTCACTCATTATACAGTGGATAACAATTAACAACAAACAATTTAGTTTAGTTGGGTCCACACATTTTCACCTATTGGAGTTTAACTTTTTAAGCTTTTTCATTTTTATTTAAACTGCAATTAGCATAAAATTCTTAAAGATGGTATTCTTTATTCACGCAATAGTCAAGTGTTCATGTGTCCAAATATTATCTGCATGCACAATAATAATAAAAAAAAGGGTTTCCAATCTGGGGTTCAGGACCAAAGCAAAGGGGTCAACAAAATAATTTATACCATATTTTCCAGACTACTGGTCTTTTTTTTTTAATCTTCTGAGATGTGCTGAATTATTCTAAGCAAAACGTAAACACATAAAAGCGGGCACTTACAGGTTTCTATAAGTATAGTTCTCATGTCTGTGTGACAAGCCTGTCTGTGCACAGTGGTATTGTCTGTACCACTGTGTTTTTTCTACATTTCAGAATGAGGTTCACAGAAACTGAGATAGCAAGTTCATTTTAATTAACAAAAGATATACTGCTTGTAAATAATGGCACTAGAATTTTTTTTATTTTATACATAGGCCTAAATATTTTTATTTTTATTCTGTTTTGAATAGTATTCAATTTAAATGATTTGAAGTGGGGGGAAATAAAATCTTTACAGTGTTCATAGTTTTTAAGTTTCTTAACGTTTGCTTTATTTATCAGTATTTAAATTATTTCTGAAATTAATAGTAAAATGTGTCTTATACACGGATGCAACTTATGTGTTTTTTCCTGACCTGGTGCAACTTAGCCCTATATTGTGCTGTATTATTAAACAAATGTATTATTAAAAAATGGGAACTATTTAAAAATAAATAATAATAATAAAATAAAACAATCATATTATGTTCATTATACTCCCACCCACAATAATTTTAAGCCTTAAAATCTGTTGTAATTCTGAGGGTGTCTTTGAAAAATCTTCTCTGCAAGGGATCCCTGGCGCCAAAATGTTGTAAATGTCCAGTGCTAGTGGTCAGGCATCCATATACAGCAAAGTCTGGTGTGGTAGGAGGAACTGTCCTGGTCGTCACAACATCTGTCTTCATGAACTGCCCTGAAACACAAATTAAATATAAATGATTATTATAAATATAAATATAGCTTCACAATGCTCATTTGACCTCTGTGGTGAACATATGATCAGAAAATACTGCCAGACTGATTTTTAGTCTTTAGGGAATCATTTCAAAGCGTAATTTTAATTTAATTTTATTTTTTTATTTAAAGTGCCTAATTTCACAGACTCGCGTGAGCATCCAGGATACACGACAAAGGCTGTTTTAATACAAGAACACTTCACACAAGATAAAGTTTTGAAAATCTTACATTATCGTTAATGTAGTGACAGAATGTATTTGTATTTGCAGTAGTAAAAACTAACCACTAGGTGTCAGTAGTGTTACACTCACCAGTAGAGTGTGTAGATTACGAATCAGAAGTTAAACTCTTGTTGCTGTTCCCGTCCTGAAAAGTAGAAAAAATATAAGTTCTAAAATCGTTTCTTTATTTGATCAAGAAAAATTACAGTTACATGTTTTAGTGACTAATTTTTAATAACTTAGTTAAAAAGGATCATCAAAATTTTACCTCAGACTGTAACTTGGACCACCTCAAATTAACCAACAGGGATAACGTTATGTACAATTACAAAAAGAGGAATTTGAAAATATATAATCTTTATAATCCAAATAAATAATTTGAAATATTAAACTGAAGTGAAATTTAACATTAGATTGATAAAACGATGAATAAAAGCACATTCATTCTTACCTTTGGCTCAGCGCAGTTGTCAGTTGACCGTTACTGTTTGAATTTCCAAGTAACCGTTAACGTTAATTACGTTAGCTCCGTCCCGTTGTGAAGGTCGTTCGTTGGTCCGGTATCTCTGTAGGTTTATAAAGTGTCCTCAACGTAGAAATAAATAAATTAAAGGATGGCGGCAGTTATATCTTCAGTCTTTTGTAATAAACAGAATTATTCTTCCGTCTTCGTGGTTATTTGCGCCATCACGTTACGTTTACGTTTTTTAATTTTTTTTTTTTTTTTTTTTTGCCATCACGTTTACGTCACTCACGTAACATCACGTTAACGCCCCTCGTGGCCAGCGCACGTTAAAATACACTATTTCATTTAATTTAAATCTATGTGTTAAATATTTATTATTTAATTATTTAATAGAATATAATATTATTTCAATCTAATTATCTATTTAAATATATTCAACTTTAATATATTTTAATGTATTTAACTTTATTTAATTATCTATATTTAATTTATAGATCTAATACAGATATAAACTGCTGTTTCTGTCAATCCTCCAGTGAAAAATACCACTCAAATAAATAAATAAATCCATGTAAGATTTTATATGGTCACATTATGGTACTTTAATTAGGCCTATGTTTTTAAAAAATTTATATATTACATTATTTTGACACCTAAATGTTTCAGAAGAGTAGGCTACATGTGCTATTTAAATCAGAAATCAAAGGATTGCTTTGTTGTGTTTAAAGTTATATATATATATATATATATATATATATATATATATATATGTAAAGTTATGTCGATTTCCTGAACCTGTTCTGCACGTTGAACAGATGTCCAAGAAAATCCTTAGCCGGACGTTCAAATTTTGAACCACCTATCAACGTCCAAGGGACGTCGTAGATCGACGTCCAGATATGAACCGGATTTGCACGTCGAGTAGATGTCCAGATACGTTTCACCAACGCATTCTGTTTCATCAGTAACTGCTTATCAAAACCAAGGTTGACATCACTGTATTCACTGATCAGGGCTGTCGCAATGGGGGTGCGATACCCTGTGCGAAGTTGACAGGTCCTCTGCAATTTTGTGTGTGTGTGTGTGTTGGGGGGCAATTTTAACACGCATCTGATCGATTGTGATGATAATAATAATAATAATAATAAAGCAATTAAATAATTAAAGGATTAAAATTGAGGGAATAAATAAATAATAATGCTAAAATAAGCTCTAGGTTTGTAGTTATATATGAAGTAGCAATCAATTGACACTATTTGAAAATAATGTTTTGTTTTAAAATGTGCACATTCACTTTGCATGTCTAATAGTCGAAAACGCAAACGTTTCTTGTCATTTATGAATTACATGAATCATGATCGCATTTTTTCAGTTCAAAATGGTGATATTTCCTTAAAAGTTGAGTAGTTTGCACCACTAGATAGTCTATTACTGTCGGTCGCTGAACATTTCTATCGGTAAACAGTTTTCTAATACAGTAGGCTACTTACATCTTTCCACGAACTCTCGTCATGTTGTGACAGTGACAGTAAGACCCGCCTTCTTTGATTTGATTGGCCATCTTGATCATTTGACACTCACAACAACAAACAGACCAACTAATCATAACACACAAAAATATAAACTTAAAACTTTTTGTCATCCTAACAACAAACAGCTTTACTCATTCTTATACACAGTCTTATACTGTCTACCAGCTGTGACTATTTTAGTCTTTAGAAGGACAAAATGGGTGGAAAAACAGTAATAAAAATGAGATATAAATGACATAAAATGCAGGCCAGGAGTGAGGCCCTAGAGGCCTGAGGCCCTGTGCGGTCATACTCTTGGCACAGCCCTTGCAACAGTACTGCCGCTATTGTGTGTATTGTATTGTGTGGCCCCTAGGCTACAGTCTAGGTTAGCTTATGCAACATCTGCCCTAAACCCTGTTCCTGAGTCATGGAGATCCTTTTTCACTTAAGAAGCTCTGAAATTAATCTCAGCAGGAGTGAACGGTTTCTAGATTTCTTTACTGGAAAAAGGTATATCATGTTTTGATGAACTTTGTGGTTTTACTGAAAGAAAATCTCTTTATGCAGTAGATTAACAGATGTTTTTGAACTGTTCAGATAATGTAAATTAGATGATGTAATAATCAGATAATCAAATCAGATAATGTAATTATATTTACTAAGCAATCATTTGGACATTGGTCAGCCATCGGCTTATGCTGAGCCTAGTCAACCTAGTTTTTGTGTTCCACATGGTTTGCACGAGGACTGAGTATGGAAACTTGGCTGACTGACTGAACATGATGATTCAGCTGCGGAGCCTGTCTGTGAGAAGTTTTATTGGCTGTTCAGCTTGCCTTTTTGTCGGTTTGATATGAGTCATTGCAAGTGGTCATCAAACTTTTGACGTCAAAAAAGATTGCAGAGTATTGCATCAACTGCCTTTGTAATTATTATAGGACGAGTTTACCTGTTGTTACCAAAAATAAATCTATCTTGACTTTTGACACCGTGTCTACACAAATTGTTTATACAATCGCCGCAACAGCTAAAGTCTGTCTAGACTGGACCCGACGAAGCAACTGTTGAAAATCATTTGAACTTTGTGTCAGCACGTCATAAATAGAACAAGGTACCAGTTTACTGTCTGGGATTTGTCGTGTCGTTCCCTGCCGCATCACGCGTAGACAGTGTATCATAACTGATTATAATGGGTTTAGCTGTACATTTAGTTGTGTCGCGCTGATCCTGTACGGTGTAGACATGGTGTCAGCGACTGATGATTCCTGATTGTTCCAGAACACTTGGTTTCAAAATATAGACCACATCTGGAAACTATCACTGAAAGAGAGAAAAAAGTAGGCCTACTCTTGGTTTCTTAAAGAGATCCATGTGTAGTTTATTTTTTAGCTCTTATTACTTAACTCTTTGCTGTTGCATCTCATAGCCCTCCTTTTCGCTCTTTGTCACATAACTTACTTTCCATCTCTGTTATCACAAAAACCATGACTAGAGCTGTAGAATATAATCTTTTTTACAATGCGATGCTGATGTGAATGATTCAGCATCGATTCATGAAAACAGAATAATATATATTTTTAAATATTAAAGGCCTATCATGCATATAAATGAATTGATTTATTGTAAATATAGTACTTTTATTACATATAAATTAAATAGGTTGCGCATGTCCTTTGGAAGGAAAAAACTTTTGTCATACGTTTTGGTTTTTCAGGATTATTTTTTTTGGCTTTCTTTAAAAAAAAAAAAAAGTTATCAAGCACGATATGCTGTGAGAAAAATCTTGTTGCATTACTCATGCATTAAAAATGATTTTATAATCAAACTAAATAAATAGCGATGCAAGTTTCACACCTTTCTAACCATGTCACAATAAAAACACAGCTCTGATCATGCCATTCTTCATTCTCCAGCTGCTGATGTTGTTGAATCATGATGTCACTATTAGCTTGTTTATGTCACTTCAGAGTTTCTACTGGTGGTGCCAGTGAAATCAGCAAAACCCCCTAAGAAGAAACCCCACCCCAGGGTAAATCCCCATGTCAACACTGCATTATGCAACACAAAAACTCCAACAAGTCCTGCAAGCTCAGCTGGGACTTGATCCAGGGGATTTCTCTTGTTGTGAGGCGATAATCTATCAAAAGTCAGTCCTAAACAGATTGGCTGATTTCTACAGGTTTTTCTGGAGCCTAGTGTTTGCCAGTCTTAGACATCCACCAGGAGATAAACATATTCAATATGCATATTCCATGACTGTTAATAGTAACCAACAATGGGATAAGGAAAAAGTATAATTTATAAAGATTGGCCAAGTCATTAAAGGATTTGTGAGAGGTCCAGTTTTGTTAGTTTTGTGTCCCCTCACATCATCACCTGAAGTGTTTGTGGGCTTTATACAGTGTATAGACATATTCTAAACAGACATTAATGTGAGAGTCTTTGACTCTCAGAAAGAAAAGTGCTAAAAATGTACCTTTATTGGTAAAACAGCTCGAGCTCGTCACTGGGCAGTACCCTTAAATGGACATCTGTGTACCTTATTTTCCCTTAAAAGGTTCATAGTAATAAAAAAAAGCGCTTAAAACAGAATAGTAAAGCGTTTAAAGTATACAGCGCTTACGGACACAAAAATCAGTGGCCAGAACGTTATAGGCTAATTATAACATAAAAACAGCAATCAATCAGACTGCCTGTGCATTTTAATAATTTATTATCAAAAATACAAACTGTAACAGTTACATGTCAAAAAAAACAAAAAAAAAAAAAAAACAGTTTTGAATAAAATAAACTAAAATTCGTTCTTTAAAATAAATTAAATAAACTTATTAGTAACTTAGGCCTAGTACAAAACAAGGCAAAAAACTAAAACAAATAAATACTGTAGCAAAAAAGCTGTTTGGTATAAAAATAGTAAAATACAGTGGAAAATTAATATTATTTTTATATTGTTCAAAAGGAAAATTAACAAAAACGAACAATTTAATAAATGCACATGGCAGATCGCACAACGCCAAAACTTAGAATAAAAAAGAAGGCGGCAAACAAATCAACAGCCTAAGTATTTGATTAAATTGTTTAGAACAACTATATTTAAGACAAAATGTGGAACAAATAATTTAAAGAACACTAATACAAATCAAAAATATCAGAGCAAAGCCGCAAACTGCCATTAAGACGATGGATGAGTCTTGACCTGAAACAACAAATTGCAAACATCAGACTAATTTTTCTTACAGAAGAAAAAACAACTTCTGCATTATATAAAAACGAATAAATAAAAATAATATGTATTTATTTATTTGTATAGCCTACCCGTTATAAAAATACCCGTTTTTTTTTAATATAGCCTAACAGATAGCAAACAGAAACACTACAAAAAGGAAATTAAGCATTCTTACCTAAGCTTTCAATTCGATTTTATTTTTTTCATATTATGTGAGAGGAACACCAGCTTGTCCACACTGTTGGGAAGAAGGGAGCTTCTCGACTTGTTCACAATGAAGCCGGCCTTTGAAAAGATGCGCTCTGATGGAGTGGATGTGGAAGGGATACAGTGGAGGCGTTTAGCTGCTTTAGCGAGCTTTGGATATCGATGTTCATTTTTTTGCAACCATGCCGATGGTCCCGAATCAACCTTTGTTTTATCTGCCAAGTACATTTTTAGTTCATCCTTCTCTTCTGCATGCTCCTCCTCATCAATGGCCATCAGCATGGATATCTCGGCCTGCTTTTCCTTTTTCGGTTCAGGCTCACCCTCCTCTGCAGGGCTAATGCTGTCATGATCACTTTCTGGCGCAGCTTCTGTAGATAAACTTTGGACTTTTTTCCTGACATAATTGTTAGCATCAGCCAGACACCTCTCCCACAAGTGCGCTTTGGTATACCGCGAGGCACGAGATCTCGTTGATCTCTCGTTGCTTTGATGTCATGTCATACACTGACTGCGCAGCCCCTGATTGCGTAATTTTTTCACGTGATTTTTTTTGCGACTAACCACCTAATGAAAATGTATTCGACCAAGCCCTCTTCATATCGACTAACATTTAGTCGACTATTTGGGGGCAGCCCTAATGTGTTCTGCATTTATCCCATCCAAGTGCACACAAAAAACACACACAAACACACACACACACACACAGAGCAGTAGGTAGCCATTTTTGCTGCAGTGGAGCAGTTGGGGGTTCAGTGCTTTGCTCAAGGGTTTCACCTCAGTCGTGGTATTGAAAGTGGAAGGGAGCACTATTAATTTACTCTCCTCATCTAAAATCCCTGCTGGTACTGCCCCTAATTTGCACAACGTCTTGATCAATTTGATATGCCAGTCAGACAATGTCTTCCTGTCTTAGTGATATATTCTTGACCAATTAAAGTTGCAATGGAGCCTAGACATATTATCGTTAATCAAAGGTTTGGCTAAGTGAGACTAACAGACAAACTAGTGGTGTGGATGCAGCATCATGCAAAAGTGTTCAGTTAACAATGCTTTTGAAGAAATGCACTAATTATTTTCAGCCACATTAATACTATTAAGAAAAGTATGTTTACTGAACACCAAAGTTAGTATTCAAGTGGTCATCTCAACATATTTGCTCTCCATTAGTCGACTCTCTCCTTGTAAAATAAAACAACTTTTATTAGGCTTCTGATCTGTTATCTTGTGTGTACATAATTTTACACAAAGTAGGCTACTTTTCATTTCAGCAGGGGTAAAAATGATGAGAAAACAAGTACAAAGACACACCCTAGATCAAACAAGTTTTATTTTTTGTTATATGCATCATACTGCTTTGTATCTAATTTGTTATGGAGACACTGCCATAAAATACAAAAGTACAAACTACTTTGAGATTTCTAGGAAAATTATTCTATTGCAACATGTTAAGCCTAATCAAAGTTTAGGGGTAATTATACATATAATATATAACACAGGAATTATTTCTAAAAAGTAATATTAACAATAAAGCCAGAGATATTTTTAATAAGCATTTTAAAAGTTATTGTAATCTAGCATTTTCAGAAATTAACTTTCATGAAAGAGCAATATTCTGTCAATTAAATTTCCCTGTCAGGTTTTTGCGTTGTTCTTAACCCTGCTTTTAATCCTGGGTAAAGCGACATTTCACACTTGTAATCTAAAAGCTACCACTTTTTACTTTGTTATGAAAACCTGTTCTGGAACAATTCCACCATGGTGCTAAACTTGTAGTGTGTGAAACTGTACAATGTTTATCAGAATCAGAATCAGAAGGAGCTTTATTGCCAAGTATGCTTGCGCATACAAGGAATTTGTTTTAGTGACATCAGCTTCCAGTACACAGAGACAACAGCAAAACACCAAAAAAAAAAAAAAAAAAAAAAAAACAACAAAAAAACAAATGCAAATAAATAAATTGTATGAACAGTTGTGCTATAGATGATAATGCAATACATTAGAGTAAGATGCAGAGATGTACTTGGATGGAGGGGTAACAAAAAATATAAGGATATTGCACATTTTTATTGCATAAGTGGGGAACATTTAACTGTTCATGAGGTAGATTGCCTGGGGGAAGAAACTGTTCTTGTGCCTGACTGTCCTGGTATTTGCGGCTCTGAAGCACCGGCCAGATGGCAAAAGTGCAAAAAGAGGGTAACTTGTATGTGAGGGATTTAGAGAGATTTTCTGAGCCCTTTTCCTCACTCTAGATATATACAGTTTTTGAAGGGTGGGCAGGGGAGCACCAATAATCCTTTCAGCAGTCCGAACTGTCCACTGTAGTCTTCTGATGTCTGATTTTGTAGCTGAAACCAACCAGACAGTTAACCTGCAGCTCCTGTGGCAGGTTAAACTTCCTCAGCTGGAGAAGGAAGTACAACCTTTGTTGGGCCTTTTTAACAATGGAGTCAATGTGATTGTCCCACTTCAGGTCCTGACAGATGATGGTTCCCAGGAATCTGAATGACTCCACTGCAGCCACAGTGCTGTCTATGATGGTGAGTGGGGGGAGTGTAGGTTTTTTTTTTCCCTCAAGTCCACGATCATCTCCACTGTTTTCAGAGTGTTCAGCTCCAGGTTGTTAAGACTGCACCAGACAGCCAGCTGCTCAACCTCTTGTCTGTAAGCAGACTTGTCACCGTCCTGGATGAGACCGATGACCGTAGTCTCGTCTGCAAACTTCAGGAGCTTGACAGAACAGTCTTTAGAGGTGCAGTCGTTGGTGTACAGGGAGAAAAGTTGTGGGGAGAGAACACATCCCTGAGGGGCACCAGTGTTGGTGGAGCAGCTGTTGGACATGAATTTCCCCAGTATCAGTAGCTGTCAGAAAGCTGGTGATCCACTGACAGATAGAGCTGGGAACAGAGAGCTGGGTCAGTTTGGTCTGGAGGGCGGTTGGGAAAACTGTGTTGAAAGCCGAACTAAAGTCCACAAACCAGATCCTCACATAAGTCCCTGTTTTGTCCAGATGTTGCAGGAAGAATTGCAATCCCATGTTGATTGCATCATCCACAGACCTGTTTGCTTGGTAACCAAACTGCAGGGGGTTCAGTAAGGGTCAAGTGATGTCCTTCAGATAAGCCAGAACCAGTTTTTTTAAATGACTTCATGACGACAGACGTTAGAGCCACAGGTCTGTAGTCATTAAGTCCTGTTATCTTGGGTTTCTTTGCAACGGGGATGATGGCGGAGCGTTTGAAGCAGGAAGGCACTTCACACAACTCCAGAGATCTGTTGAAGATCTGTGAAAAGATGGGGGCCAGCTGGTCAGCACAGGTTTTCAGACAGGCTGGTGTAATGCCATCTGGGCCTGGTGCTTTTCTTCTTTGTTCTCCCTGAAGACCTGCCGCACATCGTTTTCACTGATTTGAAGTGCAGGAGTGGGGGAGAGGGGGATTGCAGGAGGTGTTAACGGTTGCGTAGGGAGCTGGTCCGAATGGGTGTGGGGTGTTTCAAATCTACAATAAAACTCATTTAGGTCGTTAGAAAGTCATTGATTTGCCTCAGTGCAGGGGGATGGTGTCTTGTAGTTAGTGATGGCTCTCAGTCCTTTCCACACTGAAGTTGAGTCGTTGGAAGTAAACTGGTCTTCCAACGTTTTAGCGTAGGTCCTTTTAGCCACTCTAATCTCTTTGTTCAGTGTGTTCCTGGCCTGATTATACAAGACTCTTTCCCCATTTCTGTAGGCATCCTCTTTGGCCTGATGAAGATGTTTGAGTTTTGCTGTAAACCATGGCTTATTGATGCTAGGCAACGGCATTCTAAATCTGCGCTTCCTGAGTCTAACGAGCGCACCTGCTCGCTACCTCCGTCTGCGCTTTTTGAAGTGTTTGATCAGCGCCGCTGCTCCACCGACAACAACGTTCAGTAAAATGTCCGAATAATTGAAATCCGGTAAAAGATTTTGCAGTGTGTTCTGCCGAATGTTCAGCAGTTCATCCCTGGTGAAACTGATCGTGTTTGACAAACAAAAAACAGGAAAAACAAACAAAAACAGTACAAACACCAGAGAGCCAAGCACTGAAGCAGCCGTGTGCGGCGCCATCGAGAGCAGAGTCTAGGCCAATTCACAGACCAACACGTGTCACGATACACAGGAGAGGAATGAGGAACCGCCAGAGAATACTTTGAAAAGGAAGACCAACTCAGGATCAAACAGCATTTTAATCCATCTTGTAGATGACCTGGGAACTAAGGTTCACTTAAAGTGGGAACTAAATGTCTTTTCCAGCTTGAAATCTACAGTCACAAAGAATTGTTCATTACACAGAATCTGTACCAGTATCATGGAGCATAAGCATCACTTGGTCACTGAGTGTAGCTTGGGCTCCTCCTACATGAGATATTTCAGTAAGCTGTACTGTAGGATCTCTTATAAAATAGCCTACCTTTTGATGTTAATTTCTTGTTCATTATGTACTATATTAGTAAAGAGAAAGATTAAATGGGTTCACTTGCCCTTGAACTGAGGCGCTAAAGCTTTACCTGTTCTAGTTTGTTCAAGTTGTGAACGAAATAGACGCTGTATTTTCTGCACTTTCCCTTCTTTAATACCCATCATTTCTCTCTCGCTGCACAGCAGAGCTGCGTTTATCATACTGTGTGCGTCAGCACTGATGTGCGTCAGAGAAGAGGACTGTCTGAAACTCTTTTTCCACTAAAACTTTGATGCGCATCGTCTCAGTTTAATTACGTGAACATAAAAGATTTGATCGCAAAACAATTAGGAAAAAAATGCATTACATTCAAATTTTTAAGTTATAACATGTAAATATATACACAGATAGCATTAACACTCGGGCTGATTCTGGCTGAAATGCGTCTCTGTCGGTTCAGTCTCGGCATCGGTGAGAAGATAAAGGGACAGAGCCGCGCCGACTCTACAAAACACTTCTGGCTGACAGACAGCTTTTTCTCTCTATGGGCCGATTTCGGCTGAAAGCTGTTGTACATGCGGCAGGTCCACACTCGGTGTAGCTGTGTGTATTAACCTTCGGCCCGAGTTTGTTTTATCACAGACGGGGCGCTGCTAGAATGATGCAAATCATCCGCCTGAGAAAACTTTTTTAGTGGTTAAAATCCTGAGCTTTCGGCGGGTAGTCGCCAGTGGCGACCTCAGCAAAAAACATTACTCGCAAATTAATATTTATGGTCGCAAATGCGACTGTTTTAGTCGCAGTTTGGAGCCCTGGTGCCGCTTACAGTTTGGTCCGCTGTTCTGCCATGATACACAGGAGAGGAACAAGGAGACACTGGAGAATACTTAAACTTGACTTTTAATTCCATAAACCAAGGGAGACAAACTCTGGAAACTTAGAAAGGGACTATAAAGGTAAAGGTAAAGGATTTTTATCGTCATTCCAAAGCATGGTACATGAGCTGGAACAAAATTAGGTACTGAGGTCCGGTTAAAACCATTCACAATAAATAATTAACTACTCATCAATAAATACACTAGATAAAAATAACAGATAATACAAGCCCATATAAGTATATGGGTACAGTCTCTCCACACACTAAAAACCCTTAAAAATTAGCAGCATAGTAATAAAGTTAGTGCAATCTACTTTAAGACAGCAAGTTCAGTTTGTCAATTCTGCAATTGGCGGTGTTAAAAAGTCTCACGGCTTCTGGATAGAAGCTGTTTTTTTAACCTTGATGTTCTAGTTCTGATGCTGCGCAGCCTCCTGCCTGAAGGAAGAGGGTCAAATAGTCTATTGGCAGGGTGAGAGAAGTCTTTCATGATACTTGCAGCCCTAGTCTTGCATCTATTGATGTATATATCTCCAATTGCAGGGAGACTGCAACCGATGACTTTCTCTGCCATCTTAACCACACGCTGTAGGGCCTTCCTATCTGTTAGAGAGCAGTTTCCATACCACACTGTTATACAAGATGTTAAAATGCTCTCCACCACACACCTATAAAAAGATGTGAGAACTGTAGTTCCCAAGCCAGCCTGTTTAAGCCTCCTCAGAAAATACAGCCTTTGATGAGCCTTTTTTACCAGACTATTACAGTTGGATTTCCACTTTAAGTCATCGCTGATATATACTCCTAGATATTTGTAGCTGGAGACAACTTTCACCTCAGCCCCCCCAATACAAATGGGAGGGGGGTGCCTCCTATTGGTTTTTCTGAAGTCCACAATAATTTCCTTAGTCTTTTCCACGTTAATGCAAAGATTGTTATCCTTGCACCAGCCCACCATTTGTTCCACCTCTGATCTATATGCTGACTCGTCATTCTGAGAAATGAGTCCCATCACAACAGTATCGTCTGCAAACTTGACAACATGATTACTCGGGTATCTGGCTGAACAATCATATGTCAGCAGTGTGTACAACATTGGGCTCAGGACACAGCCCTGCGGTGAGCCAGTGTTGAGAACAACAGTGGAAGAAAATATATTATGGATTTTTACAGACTGTTTTCTGTTTGTTAAAAAGTCCAGTACCCAGTTGCACAATGAGTGACTTAGTCCTAGAATTTCCAGTTTGTGTATCAATGTCTGTGGAATGATTGTATTAAAAGCCGAACTAAAATCCATAAAAAGCAATCTCACATAGGTGTCTTTGCTGTCCAGGTGGGTAAGAGCCACATGTAAAACTGATGAGACGGCATCTGCAGTGGACCTGTTCTTTCTATAAGCGTACTGATTCTGGTCAGTGCTGGCATCAATTTTCTCACTGATTTGAGTCATGACCAGCCGCTCAAAGCACTTCATCACTATTGGGGTGAGTGCTATCGGCGATAGTCATTCAAACATGACGCCGTATTAGTCTTAGGCACAGGAATAATAGTAGCAGATTTAAAACATGATGGTACAACTGCTTTTGACAGTGAGATATTAAAAATGTCAGTCAGTACCTCTGAGAGCTGAGATGCACAGTCTTTCAGAACCCTGCCCTGGGATGTTATCTGGGCCTGCAGCTTTCCGTGGTTTGACTCTCTGAAGGACCCTCCTGACATCTTCTGTGGTTACACTAGGTGGCTGCTCACCAGGTGGTACAGTGAGTCTAATACTAGGAGTGGAATTAGAGGCCTCAAAACGAGCATAGAAAGTGTTGAGAGCATCAGGAAGAGATGGATCTCTGGAGCATTCAGTATCTCCTCTTTTATAATCAGTGATGCTCTTGATGCCGTCCTACATTCTCTGGGGGTCGTTGGTAGAAAAATGACCCTGTATCTTAAGAGCATAATCAGCCTTAGCTCTTTTTATGCCGGTACTCAAATTCCTCCTTGCCACTCGAAGCGCCTCCGTGTAGCCCTTCCTGAGTGCTGAATCTCGTGCTCTCAGAAGTGATCTGATAAACACACAGACACTGAATGAACACACCTGGGATCAAATTAACTACACGAGGAACACCTGGAATTAAATCAAACAACACAAAGGGGACAGAAACACAAACAAAACACTGGACAAAGTCTGACAACAAGACAGCGAACCAATTAAAGTATGTCAATTCTCAGCAGTCGTGTCTTTAGATAACCAGAGACACCTGCGCTACAGCATTACAGTACACTGAAAAAAGTGTTTCATCCAATTAAAAAAAATAGGGTAATGATTCACATCTATATTTCTAAACTTGAGCCAATGAAAAATAAATAACTTTGACAAAAATGCCACTAGACTATTAATCAATACACAAACATTTCAGTGTGCGCTGACGTATGAATAAATACAATTTTAGAAACTTTTTGGAAATGTTGGAAAAAAATAAATTATGCATTAAATATGAAACTAAAATTGCAAGTAAGTGGCAACATGTCACTGTCTTAATAAATCATTGATTAATTTATTAATTCAACTGATTCATCAACTGAACACATTCATATGGGTTTTTTAAAAAAAAATATCTTTTCCAGTTTATAACGTAGCTAACCTTAATTTAAAACAAGCTACAGAGTTGTTAATAAAAAAAGTGCAGGACAAATAAAGATATTGTTGATTCTGTCATTCTGATTCTGTCAATTTGATTCTGAATTACCTTAACGAGGCATCATGTTTTCGAATCTTTTGCCTGTTACTGGTATACATCACTGGGTAGCACATTTGCACAATAAACTAACACTGTGTTCAAGGATACCACAGAAATACAATTCTAACCTTTTGTTGTGTGCTTGTAATTTTACTGATGGGAAAATTGGAGCACTATATTATTGCTTTATTTAAAGGTGCTTTGTCAATTGTAGCACTCGCTAACTTGCTCAAGGACTCCTCTCTGTGCCAATCACAACAGGCTTGGCGAGCAGACAATCAGAGCAGAGTAGGCTTTTGGAAAGGAGGGGTTTGCTTGGAACTTGCTTGGAACGAATCGTTTCGAAATCATTGGCAAATGACTCTAATAATATTCTGAGAAAATTATGATGTTTTCTGACCTTAGATGCATTTAAACCTGTTGTAGGATACTCCAACACAATATTAGGACACTTTAAAATACCATATGACCTGCTCTTTAAAAAAAAAAACACTAAAGGACTGCAAACCTTCTGATGTGACTCTGTTTGGAACAATTTTGACGATATTAGCCCCTTTCATACATACTGTCTTTACTGGTTAATTACCATTAAGAAATAAAGTGTGAACAGGACCTTTTCAAAAATACAGGTAAATTTGTTCTGGCAAACCTGCCATTTTGGAGATGCTCTGACTCTCAGTTGTCTAGCCCATTGGTTCCCAAACATATTCCTGTGACAAACAATGTAGTATTCTATCAAAAAGGAAATTCATTTTTCTTTTTCTTTTTTTAATACTACATTTTTCTCTTGTGGTCAGATCTTTTGCCTGAGGCTATGGATTACAGGAAATAATGTTGTTCTATTAAAGAAAAGTATTCACGTACATCTTGGATGGCTTGAGGGGGAGAAAATGAACAGCATATTTACATTTTTGAGTGAATTATCACTTCAATCTCACTGTTGAGCATACTTTGCCACCCATATTCCAAAGTTTTGCAAGAAAAAATGAAATCTGATATGATTTAAACTGATTTTATCTATTACCTAGTGATGTCATAGTGTATTTACTTACTGTATATGGCAAAATGTTTACACTTTTCTCTAAGAAATAATGTTTGCTTCTGTTTTAAAATGTGTGGGAAATTCAGGAAATGATATTACTCACAGTGCATGACCTAATGCTAGGAATGTGATTACCCATGTTATGTGCAATACATAGCTCCCAGAGAGTTCAGTTATAATGATCTGAGCAATATTATTTGAGTATTGTGAAAGAAGAGAAAAAAGACCTTTTCACCTTTCTTTTGATATTTAATTTTACAGAATCAAAAATTACAGTTATCAACAGCTAAGGTCTGTCTATTGTTAAAATAAAATAAAAAGTTCAAATAGCTAAATGAAGAACACCTGTGTGCATTTCACACTTTGCTTGTTTGGGACTGACAACCGCATTTATTCTTATAACAGTGACTAAATATGAAGTATGGTAACATCCATAAAACTGGAAATACCTATTGTTATGTATTTTTTCCTTATGTGATCAAATATTTTATTATATTTTGAGCAGTATTTATGAGCATTTAGAACAAAATCTCAGATAACATGGAATCTGAATTGTGTAGTCAGATTAAAGAAACTAAGTACTTGTTATTAGATTATATTACATTTTAAAGTGGTCATATCAGATTACAGTTACTTTTTATTGATTACATGATATTATTCACACAATGGCATTAAACTGTTCATAATTCAGCCACTGGATTTACAGAAATATTTTCTCTTTTAACCCTAGAAGGTATAATGGGGTCATATTGACTCTGGATTTTTTAAATATTTAGCAATAAAAAACATTTACTTATTTGATATTCGAAGATTTCAGATATTTAAACATTGGTGTGTCTACATTTTTATATATATATATCCACAATCTTTCTTATATATATATATATATATTTCAGTATAAGTGTTATGTGTATGTTTTATGTATTTTTTGTTTTGTGCCTTATTTGATCTATTTTTCCATTATCTGTCTTAATTGACCCGTTGTCTATTAATTAGCCCATTAGTCCTCATTTGGTTTAGTATTTATAGTCCTATGTTTCCTGTGTTAATTTGTCCTGTCTACGTTTATGCAAAGTGTGTTGTGTAAATTGTTTCCCTAAGTTTGTAATAAAGACTCTTTTTGCCTGATCATTCATCTCTGTGAGCTTTAGATACAATGTACCATTACAATAGGACACCTATTATTTAAATAAAACCATACATTTAAATTTTGAGTAAGCCTTTGTATTCATGTTTTTTAGTTCATGCATTCTAAGAATAAGGAAACATATGGCAAAATTATGTACGCTTCATATGCTCGGAATTTTCTATCAACTGCAGAAGATTAAAATTTAGGATTACATTTATCAAAAGTAATCTAGCAAATGGATTACATTAAAAAAAAGCCTTTGGATGCTTTTCTCGACATTACATATTTAATCAACAGTTTATTTATTCGAATTATCACTCACTAAATTATTTAACAATGTATTACTTACTTCAGTATGTACTATTTGAAAGTCTTTCTGTCTATAAAACAAATTAAATTGCACAAATTCAGCATGGCAGGGAGCATCAGACTAACTTAAAAATGAGTAATTAAAGTAATTTTTTGATGATTTCAAACACATAGATCATGCTGCTCCTAATTTGATGTGTGGTGTGGTCAGTGTGGGGTGACACACACAGTTTGTCTTCAAGTATTGCAGAATTTCACGAAATTCACAAAAGCTGTCAGCTTATTTATAAATTTTGTAATATCTTTTCACCACTAGGCAGTGCCAGTTTCTGGGACTGGTGAAAAAAAAACACCTATCAGGTTTCATAAAAATGCACCAATTTATTCATAAAATACAGCTTTTTAATTGCAAAATTCAAAATTGCTAATTCCCAAAATAGCTAACATGGAAACACTGGATACCATTCTCTCAGTATGACAGTTTTGTGATTTTTGGTGACCTGTCATAAGCAGCAAAACAATTCAATATTTTATATCTATTGACCAGTTGGTGGCGCAGTGCTGAAACTGCCCATGCACCCTCAGGTAATAAATATTATAAGACAAAAACCAAGTTTTCTCTAAATACACTAAAGCATTGCAGAGATAAAGCCTCGAGTCCATTTCAGCATGCTGTTTACTGAATTTGTTTATGAGCCATACAGGAATGGTTTAGTCGAATTTTTTTAAAAAACATTTTGCCAGCATGGTATGAAGATGATCTAAACCAATTGCTGTAAGCTGTAAGCATTAATCCATTTGAAAACAGATGCCGTGCTTGCTTTGCTTCTGTGTGACTAAATATATCAATCCAACGAGCTTGTTGAAAGAAATGGGACTGCATGTTGCCTGTATTTTACATTTTACTCTGGTGAGCAGACCAGTCACAACTGTCTTAGCCTACACAGATGCGACATATTTAGTTTCATAGTTACTTGTAGGTACAATTATTTTGCATTTAACAAATTGACCACTTCGTAGAAATATATTTTCACATGGAAACTCTGTTCATTTGTATCAAAAAGCAAAATTAATTAAATGATATAAATCAATAAAACATGAAAACTTCCAAAGAGGTGAGACATTTTATGTGTAAAATATGAACATAGTTTGTGCATCATAAAGGAGACGCTAACATTTCACAATGACTCCACTTTGAAAGAATGAAGTTGTGTATGGTTTGGAATGAAAATCTGAACTATTATCCTGAGGGACTAAGGCACACCCAATCCATGAACTGTTGCAAACATCTTACATATTTCTCATCTAAGATACAGTCTAAACAAACGAGACATAAATGTCATGCTGGTTTCAGGTGCGAGAAAGCAAACAAAATATCTGAGAAATTAATCAGCAGCCATTTAGAAGTATGATGACCATTTGATCTTTTTCTCTGTGAGCTGGCCAGTAATTGCAGACATTCCAAGCAAAAATAGCACACCCTTAGAATTCCAAAGGCATGTGAATAATGGAGTCTCCACACAATAAGACATAAAACATCCAAATTCCCAGACAGTATTCAAGAAAACAGAAAAAAAAAAAAAAAAAAAAAAAAAAAAAAAAAAAAAACAGAAAACAAATGTATAACAAACAGATAAAAAAGGTTTGGAAATCTCATTATGGCTGATCTGAATTTAAGGTCCTTGCCACTATTTCTATAGCTGTCTGCCTGGCATTAAACAAGAACTCAGTGGATTTGTCTGGAAACAATGAAAGGCCATCCAGCACATTTTAAACACAACAAACTGTTAAGACACAGAGTGTCAGTCTTTACAGAGTGCTTCTCTTTCCTTTCACTGATAATTTCCTTAGTACTTTTCTTTTTGGTGCTTTTATTGGTAGTTGGGGATTAGATTAAAAAAGGGATTAGATTAAAAAAGGTTGGGGATTAGATTAAAAAAGGCAACATATGTAAATGTTGTCATGAATCATGCTGATATAAATGTACAGTTTCTTACTACTCAGACATTTTAAGGCTTCTATTATTCAGGAAGGTTTTAGTTGGTCAGTCATGGAAATGTGATGTACAGACATCTGCAGTGTTGAAACGGGTGTGTAAAATGAGTGAGTTGATGTACATCAAAGTGCATCCAAAGGACTGAGCCTGAGAGAGAGAAAAGACTTTTCTGAAATGAATGTTGGTCGCGGAGTTGAAGGGTTTTGTATTACACAAGCTTACAGCATTGTCTCACTATTTAACTGAAATTTACACTTGCATTTCTATATTTTTTTTTTTATTGTGGAGGACTCCGATATATGTGGGGGTTTTTTTAGCAGCAGAATGCTTAGAGTTTTTTACAGAAAAACATGCAATGTTCATGCTGCATTTATATGACTTTGTCAGGTGTCACCCAAATGGGAAACAATTAAAATTAAGCTGTAATAAATAACACAACACAACACAAGGGCTTCAAAGACACAAAGTGTAACATTCAAACAAGAGATGCATTCTGCAGGACTTACTTGAATAAAAACTGATGTCTTCTTAATGAAATCTCAGATTTCTCAGAAATGCAGGCTCAGATATTGGGAAGAATGCCTTGCGGTATGCAGTTCTTCTTCTATAGTTGTTATACAGTCTAGTAAATTTTGTAGAAATAATCAAGAAAAACTGGGAGGATAGGGGAGGGAATATGAAGACAAGAGCGTAAGAGAACAAGGGAGAAATACAAGCCCTGCCCTATATTTGTATGACTGTTTATGCACTGTTCGCAAAGAAATGAGTATTCTCCCCATTTGTCGTGGCCTAGTGGTTAGAGAGTTTCACTCCTAAGGTTATGGGTTCGAGTCTCGGGTCTCCGGCAGACTGAGGTGCCCTTGAGCAAGGCACCGAACCCCCAACTGCTCCCTGGGCGCTGCAGCATAAATGGCTGCCCACTGCTCCGGGTGTGTGTCCACAGTGTGTATGTTCACTGCTGTGTGTGTGCACTTTGGATGGGTTAAATGCAGAGCACAAATTCTGAGTATGGGTCACCATACTTGGCTGTATGTCACGTCACCTTCACTTTTTTTTATCACTCTTGCTGACTCGAAAATTGGCTTTGCTTGTTATGTTCCTTATTTGTCCCTTGGCATAAATGCTTCTGACAAAATGATGAACTAATCAGGCAACCAGGAAACAGGAAGGACCAAAAAAGGAAACACAGGAACAGAAATCCTGACATAATTAATCGCAAACCATTCTTTAAAATATGTGTCCTGTAGTAATCATAAACTATATATCAATATTTGCTGAGACAAGCCCAAATGAAGATCAGACTACTGTCATGGTTCATGGGTCAGTGCGTTCATCTTGCGTCGCTGTCTGATTGTGTGCGTCTGTTAACTAGCAGCAGCTGCGGTAATGAGCACCAGCTGCAACTCATTTGCGCTGCCTTTAAGTTTGGCTGGCATCCTGTTCATGTTGTTGGTTCATTGATTTCTCGTCTATCTCTCTTTTGTTTAGTTGTGTTCCTGTACCTCCAGTTGGTATTCTCTGGATCTTATTCCTCGCCCGCCTGGGATTCCTGAGCTGGGTTTGAGTTACTGCTGCTTGACTGGTCTGGATGTGATTCATCTGGGGTTATGCCATCGTCTTCCTACGTTCTCATTGCTGGCTATCTGAGCTACAGATAAACAATTTTTACCTCGCTTTACTTAACATGCTACCCATCATAAAAACAACTACATTACTGTATAATGGTATACAAGAAAAGCAATGAATAGACACTACAAAAAAAGTTGCTTCATAAGTTAAAGGGTCATGAAATGCATTTTTTTAAATAATGAATTATTCAATACTTTCATAATAACCAACTCAGTGAAAACACGATGCAAATAACAGACTTGTTGAGCAGTGTTAATTATGTAATTTATTATAATGGAAGTTTTTGCGAAAATGCAGGGATCAGATCTGCTGATCTTCAACTGACTGCTCCAGCGATTATAACAAATGTCCTTGATCGCTTTCTGTTTCCTGGCTAGATTCATTAATGGGACACACCACATTCTTATGGGCTACATCACTGTGTGGGAATATTTGCATAACACCGCCCATATGTTCACGCAAAGAAAGAAGGCATAACTTTGTTGTTGCTGCCACCGCCGCCACCATGTTGTGGAGACGCTGTGTGTTTCCTTGCTAAAGCGAAAAAACTTTTTTTGGCCTTCCAAAAGAGGACACGATTAGAAATCAGTGGTAAAGTTGTATCTACAACACTGTTCCAGAACAGCTCAACCCAAATATTCAGATGTGTGCAGTGCATTTTAAGGAGGACTGTTTCCTGACCCTGGGAGTAGACTACAATGCCGGCTGTTCTGACTCACAGTCTGCAAGTACGTATACATATTTAAAGGATTTGCCACTGATGATTCAAATGCGAGTTTTAGAGTAGCGCATGTTGTTTGTCATTTCTCCGATCACAAATGCAGACATAGTTTTATGTTTACGTGGCACGATGCAACGCAACGCGAAAAAAGACAGTATAAGTCATTATAATCCGTAATTATGTCCCCACTGGATACAACAAATCCCTCGTTTGTAATGGGTTTTATTGGTTTTGTCTTGTTGCGTCAGTGTTCTGACAATTTGTGCTACCCTGTCAGATTTTGCTACCTCCCATTAAAACAGATGGTAGCATAATTAACACCAATTGTTACCTCAGTGGTTCTCAGTTCCAGTCCTTGCACCCCCCAGCTCTGCATATTTTGCACATCTCTCTTTTTAAACACACCTGATTCAGATAACCAGCTCGTTAGAAGTGAGCTCCCTGCATGAACTGTGGTCCCATTGACATGGTCCCTACACAGTGTTCATTGCTCCCTACTCCCTGAGTAGTGGAAATCTGTTGAAGTTTACCTCACTTCGGAACATTCATTCATGGATTTGGGCTGTGCAATGTCTTCACAAACTGACAAGTGTGACATCATATACCTCTGTAAATAAATACAATTTAAATTCACATCTTGCACACTTCAGTGCACTCTAATTGGAACATATACGTTCACTTCAAACTGGAATCATGGCGGAATATCCTGTGATGTCCACTTCACAGGACACTTATGCTCGAATATAACAAACGTCTGAAGTGATAAGAAAAAACATACAAAATGTGCAGAGTAGGGGGGCAAAGACTGGAATTTAGAACCGCTGACCTACCCCAACCCTAAACCTACCCTTACAGTAGGATAAATACAGTGTTGGTAGTATAATCTGATAGGTAACACTATTTGTTAGAACACACGCATCACAGGGACACACGGGACACACGCATCACAGTATGTTAAGGGGCGTAACATTTCTGTCACATGCTTGAGGTATTCAGCCAATCACAATGCTATGGATAGCTGGCCAGTCAGAGCACACCTCACTTTTCAGGCCAATGAGCTTTGTAAAAATCGATCATTTCAGAAAGGC